>NW_015094508.1:12158581-12166022 GCF_001431845.1 Calidris pugnax | reverse complement strand
GGTGGCTTTTGCTTAAGCAAAGCAGAGATTTAACTTAAGTTTTTGAATTAGCCTTGATGAAATGGATTCAGACGTGTTCTTACTCAGGCCAGTGAGCATAACGTGATACCTGGAAACATCCACAGGCAAAGGGGCCAACTGAAGCAAAAAGTGTGCTGGGTGTCTCCATCTGTGCTATGGAAAGTGTTGCCTCTCCTGTCCTCTGTCTATATTAGTCACAAATGTACTAAGTAACTTTTTTTTTTTGGGGGGGGGGGGGGGGGGGGGGGTAGGGGGCGGTAGAAGGGAGAGGGGTGCAGGGGGCGTGGAGGAGGAGGAGGAGGAAGAGGAGGAGGAGGAGGAGGAGGAGGGGTATTTCGGGGCGGCGAGGAGCAGGTGGCGCTCAGTGCCGTGCTGGGAAGCGGCCAGCTTGGGAGCGGCATCGGCCCGGCCCTCCGCACCCTACTGCGCCTCTCCGCCCCGCTCCGCGCCATGGGCTCTGCGGCCGCCGCGCTGCCGCCGCTGCTGCTCCTCGCTCTGGGTAGGTCGGTCTGTCTGTCTGTCTGTCTGCCCGCTCCGGGCAGGTCCGTGTGTCTCCCCGCTCCGGGCAGGTCCGCCGGTGCGGACGGGGGGCGGCCCCCGGGGCCGCGGGCGGTGAGTGCCCGACGTGCGGGCCCCTCCGCGGCATCTGGGGCCCAGAGGGTGCGTGGCTGCGGCTGCGTGTGTGCGGTGCATCGTTTTTGAAGCAGGTTAAGCTCCTGGACTCCTGGATTGGCGTGGAGTTCACCTTTCCATAAAATGGAGTGTGTGCGCTCTGCTGGGGGGGGAAGGAGAGGGGGGGGAAATGGGTACAGTTGGATGCGTGAATTTGGTTATATGGTGATCACGCCTTTTTAAAAGGGTATGCTATAATCTTCATTGTGAATGCTGTTCCTAATTTGCAGGAGTCCTCTAGATCTGTTCCCACCCTGTTGGGCAGATGTCGCTCCTTGGAAAAGGACAGGGAAACTTGAACCATCTCCTCCTTTTCTTGGCGGGCTAAATTACCATTACATGTATTTTCCTGGGAACTCTAAGCCATCATATTCACTTGCCATGAGCAAATTCCCAAGCACTTTCAGAGTTTTAATATTACTGTATACTCTCACAAACCCTTAATTAGCAAGCGACTGAAGAAGCAGCATAAAAATGAGTTTTCACCGATGAGCTGTTCCAACTTGTTCTTTCAGTAACTATAGCAAATGCTGCAGTGGAATGTGCGGCTGCAGGGTATGAAATCAAAGACAAAAATATTAACCTGAGATGAGATGTACAGTATACAACCTGGTAATTTTTTTTAAAAATAAAAATTCTTAAAAGTGTCAATGATCAAAACATTCGCTTTGTACTTTTGCTTAATCCATTCACTATTCCCCTGGTTACAGTCACAGCACACCGCGACCATTAATATGCTCTGTAATTCATGGGGTTTTAGGACCTGAACAGGTTTGGAGAATGGTGCTGAAGGCAGAAGTGAGGACTGATTTTTGAGAGGAGGATTCCCCTGGCAATGAGACTGACAGAAGTAGGATAGGTCTGCTTTGTCCATGATTTGTCTTCATTTATATAGTTGAAAGTTGTCATCATTTTAATTTCAGGTGTACCGCAACATTTGATGTTAGTGGATGCAATTGCTGAGTTAATACTTGCTTTTGATCTTGTAGAAGTAGGAGCGGAAAGAAAGTTTCAGGATGGGAGCATTTCCTCTGAGAGATTTGGAGTCCTGCTGTGGTGCTACTGTTGTAGCTCTCCCATAATCATTTTCAAATTGGTTGAATTCTAATGAACTGTCAAAGACAGTATTCTTGAATGTAGTTGGGCTAGCTTAGCTGAATTAGTCGATACTTAAGGTAAATATTCCAAGTTTATTTTAAATGTCAGTATATGAATGTCAGCTATATTAAATGGACCACATAGGGGCATTACTTCTTTGTGTCTCCAAATTCAACTAAAAGTAATGCCATGGTTACTAAAGGTGTAAGTTATTAATTTGTTAGTGTGTAATTTTGTGTTTGGAAAGTCAGTAAGACGTTGTAGATGCTACAAGAGGAAAGGAATAGAAATGCAATACAACTACCATTAGATAATACGACTTTGTTACCAATCTTGTTACTCATTGACCAGAAAGCTTATGGCACACAGAGTAGATGATGTTTAGAGGAATAACCATAAGTGAAGGACTTAATAAAGTCCTAAGGGCAACCTGAACAACAAAGCCTTGTGCCTTCTGTTGTAACACGTTGCTCTTGGCTGCTTATAGGTTTGAAACATCTAGTTTTTCAAATTTACATTTTAAGCACCCATTTTTCTCCTTAAATTTTTCAAAAAATCGGGGCCAAGATACCCCAGATCTTTCTGAGAGTGAGGCCAGTGGAAAATACAGTAGCTTTCCTGGGCTCAATTCTGGTAACATTTTCTTTGGAAAGCTCTAGTGCCTTCATGCTTCAGAGGAGATATTTGAAATTTGGCAGGAAGATGCTATTTGCATTGCCTTGAAAATCTGCCTAAATTTGGCCAAGTAACAAATCTTTGGAAAATTGCACTCCCCTGGAAAGAAATCTATTTTTATCAGCTTGATTCTAACATTAATTCTATCCATCCTTGGTGTGGAGCTCAGTCAGACAATAGTTGGAGTTGTAGTGGGTGTAGCTGTTTCTGTGTGAGGTCTAGGCCCATACCTGCAAATCTACAAACTCTATCTCTTCTATTGTCATGTTATTTGGTATTTTTACAGCAGACTCTGTTGTTGTTTGAGGCACTCTGCCTTCCAGTTTCCTTCTGGATCCTGGACCACTTATTGTCTATTATTGTATTCTATTAGTTGGTTCTTGGGCTCTGTGATCAGCTTGTCCTCCCTTTTGTGAGAATAATTCACTTCAGAGTGAAGTCTCAGGTGATAGTGTTGGAGGACCATGCTTAGCGGAGGAAATAAGATTTAATGTGGCCTCACCTCACCTATACTATTTCAGCAGGCCCTTACATTCAAGCCCACCATACGCCTTCCTCCAGCAACCCAGGACACAAATGATATAATCCCGACACATTCTTAAAAACAGTCTTTGAAGGGTGCACTCTTCACACTATTTAACTCTGAAGTGAAAAATCGTGGCTAAATAAGGGTTATACCTTTTGCATCACAGGTGTAACATCTGAAGGCCATAAGCCCTCAACTCTCCCTGTGTGACCCAGGCAGCCTGGAGGAGAAAGCTGCCTTAGCTGAAATTGGGGGGTGTAGGGTATTTCTCTAAAACTTTGGATAGAATCCAGTATTTCCAAGTGTAACCCCTTTTCTGTTTGGTACATACCTGACTCTTGCTGATGGAAAAACATCCTGTTGTCCCGGCAACCTTGTTGGCAATGGGCTGGAGGGATATATAGAGGGATAGGAGAGGACTCCACTAACTTAAGTCTTTTTCTGCAGATCACTTCTTTTTAAACTAGGACACAAGTCGTGATAAAACAACACAGTTCAACATGCAAAAGTCAGGAACTGCTAGAAATAAGTTGGCAACCTAAAATTCTATGATTTTGTGATTCTGTGATTTGTTCTTTCTGCAAATCAATGCATCACGCGGTCTCTTGGGTCCACATGCACAGCCTTGCTTGCTGTCACTGCCTGTGGACAGGGGAAGGTAGCGTGATCAGAGAAGAGGCTGGGAGTCCTGCCTTGCTTAGTTTCGAGATTAGAAGGTGCTCTATGAATGAGGAAGAAAGGTAGGATGAAGACAAAGGAATATTATTTTTTTTCCCTTGCAAAATTGGATTTTTTCTCTCCTTTTTTGTCACAAAAGCCGAGTGCAATTTCAGGCGAGTCATTTAAATCAAATCTTTGACACGTGGTTGGAGCTTTTGTGCTCCTCTCTTTCTCTTTGCTCAGCCAGGGGTTCTCAAAACTGAAGCTGCCTTTTCACGATCTGGTTAAGCTGACCTGAATGTGGGGCTGACGCTGCAAGGACATTTCATCCACTCTTGGTTGCATGTTCCCACCAGTTTCCCTGTGCTACCACTGGGGCTTGGTCTAGGGAACAGGTCAGGGACCAATTTACCTTAATAATTTTTTCCCTTTTTTGGGCCAGGTTGGTTTTGGAGATGAGCTGATCTTGTTCCCTTGAGCAATTTATTTAAGTGTTAGCCCTGGCATAGGGGACAGTCAGAATTCTGGGCCAGAGGAGGGAGGGAAGCTGGAAAAGTCTCTTTCGCTGGTAGCCAGCACTTCCACTGGCTTGAGCTGGTTGTGAAAGTGTATCTTGACATGCAGAGCTGCTCTGTGTTCACAGCTGTGAATGAAGTCAATGGAAATTGTATTTTGAACGTGCTAAATATTCTGAAAAAATAAGCTTTTAGCTGTATCACTAGATATCCAAAGGTGGTAAGTAATTTTGACCTTAATCTTTTTTAATCCTTTTTTTTTTTTTTTTTTTTTTTAATCAACTGGACATTCAATAAAACTGTATCCTTCTCCTGAGATAATTCATACAAAAATAGAAAGAACTACAAATTAATCAAAGTAGAATAAAATGAAAACAAATGAAGAGTAAGAGCCCTGATTCATTTTTCTTTATTATACACATCTATATGAGGCATCTGTGGTAGGAGTCTGATTGCCCTCCCTGCTGCCTGGGAAAGGGTGGGGAGAATTTACCCTCTGTAGATGGCAATCTCTATTTAATAGAGAAATGGGTTGAAGTAAGCTTCATATGTGCCTTAAAGTGAGTAGAGTTAAAGGGATACTAGACTCAGCTTGCTTCCCAGTTTCTCAGAAGTGTGAGCAGTTTTAGCCAATACATTAGCCTTATTCTGCCAGCTAGGCTGTATTTGCTTTTTTCTTTCTAGGGGGAATGAAGACTGGATCTAAGCGTTCTTTCCTCTCATTATCAAAGTCAGTGTATGTGCCTTGGTCGTTTCTGTGAGTGCTGTGAAATCAAAGCTTTTTGCCTGGTTTAGGAATACAGATGCATAAGCCAAACAAAAAGTCTTCAGGGTTTTTTTTTTTTTTTTTTTTTTTTAGGATAAGGATGATCTCTTGGTCAGTGTTGAAAAGTAAATTCTCTGTCACTTGCAAATACTTAGATGATTACGGTCAAGATTTGTAGAGATGAACCCACAGGAAGCTGAGCAGCTAATTCAGTAGGTTAAAATAGTATACATAAAAGTACAAGGCCATGTACTGAGCAGCAGACTAAACTGATAAGTGAACAGCAAGTGAAAATTGCACATTTGCTGCAACAAACGGAGCCAGAAGTCCAGGTGAAAATGCAGTGTATGATCCAAATGCACATGGTCACACACCAACTTAAAGCTGTTTTTAAGCAGACACGCCATCTTAACCTTTGCCTTTCTCTTTCTTTATGATTGTCTTTTGTTACCTTGCTGTTTCATTATAGTATTTGTGAGTATGTTATGTGTCAATGTTAAAAATCTAGAATCTGGAGATTGTTTGAACACAGGACCCAAATGTGACTAAACTAAAACTATCTCTAGTTTTTCGTACTAAGAGAGTTTGTCAGGTAGTAGGATTATTATTATATTATTTTTGGAGTTTTGCCCTTCACAGCATTGCGCATTGAAGTAAGGCTTCATTCATACTGTATTACAGGACTTGCATTTTGTACAAATTATGTTTATTTTAGAAAGCATACAGGGTATTACCATCACACTCCTAAACACATTAACAGTTAATATTTATTTGTGCATAAGTTGGGCAGAGTGAACATGAGACCTTACCAACAAGTTTTAACTATGTGCTGTCAGGGTCTGGAACAATTTTTCAGTTGTTCTTTGCGTTTTTGATTCAGTGACACAGAATTTTCATTTATGAAGTCAAAGAAGTAAAAGGACTGATACTCCTTGGTTTTATTGTGTTTCTTAGCCACTATATAAACATTATTCATTGTGGTCTTTCTTCACTGTTGTAAATTTTGAATGAATGAAAGTGGGTTTTTTCATGTACTTCATGTGATGTATTTTCATGAGGGCTAATAACTAGAACTGCCAATGCAATGCCTTAGTCTCCTAACAGCTAAATGTGGATAAAATATTTTCCTTCAGGGTTAATACAGGTAAAAGGGAATTTATACATTTTCAGACAAGCAAAGCAAGTCATTTTCTCCAGCAGAAATCTTGGGCAGTCTCTGTCCAGTGTTGTTATTTTCATTTAAAGGTTTCCTTTGTTAGGCTCTGTGCAGGCCTGTTCCCATTTCCATGGTGACCATGCTGAAATGCAGACGGGACACAGGCTGGATTCTCATCGTCGTAGCCATACACTTGCATACCAACATATGTTATCTGTTTGGCTTAGAACATTTCCATTAGCAGTTTTAATGTTTAAGGCTTCTTTTTCACAAAGTGATCTCTGGCCCTGTGATACTGGGCTGTGTTAGGATTTCAGACCCTGTACAGTGAGTGAAAGCAAGTCGATAAGCTTTCTTTTTGTGTAAATAAATTGGGTGAACTGCTCCCTTTCAAGTTAGTCAAGGACATCAGAGAACTGTCTCACCCTTGGCTTTTATTTCTGTTAAAAATGATAGTGGAGCAGGGGTTTTATTTATAAGCCTTTAGGTGAAAGACTGACACGTATCTGTGCTAAACAGTTACAGGAACATACCCCCTTTTCAAGGTACTGATAAAAGGATAATAAAAATAAATTAATATGAACTACATGGGATAAATGATACCTTCTGTCTATATAAGCTGAGTGTGAGAGTGTATCCCTGTAAAGCGGTATGCGATAACTTTCTTCCTGCTCATGCTGCACTCATTTTCTGGAGGTGGTGAAGTCAAAATAAGATGGGTGAGTGTTTCCACCACTTTCAAATCAGGATGGGAGTTCTGAATTACCAGATAAACTCAGTATTCTGAGTGCTAGTAACTAGGGTTTTTTTTTTTAGTAATTCCCTGGTAGCATTTCAGGATCTTCAGAGAATTAATTTAGTTTTATTTTCTCCTGGAGATGCATATTCTTTAAAAATCTAATAAGACTTGCATATTTTTCAGGATTTAAAAGACTGATTGTGCAGGCAAAGAAGTAAGATAAACACAGACTCTTTGAATGCCATATGAGCAAAGACATTTTGTGTATAACCGAATGGCATCTGCATGGTTGAATGTCACACATGATGAATGTCACGGATTCTTTTGTCCCTTGCAAATTACTGGTAGACAGGGCGAAGGGCTTGGAAGTTATGCACAGCCCTGGTGGGACTCTGTTGCCTTATTCCTGATTTATTTTGCCCTTTTAATCCTGCTTCCAAGTCCATCATTCTTCTTTTGTTCCATAACAAAAGGATATACAAATATCCTTGGCTAATATGATTGGTTATTTCTAAAGAACAGACAGTACAGAAATCTTGAGGAAAATTACTGTTAACAACAGACTTCTGGAAGGGACCGTATCGCACAGTGGCAATACCTAAGGAAATAATGG
>NW_015094508.1:12003103-12158571 GCF_001431845.1 Calidris pugnax | reverse complement strand
GGGGGGGGGGGGGGGGATCTGGAGAAAGGTTGAATTAGGTTTTTACCTTTAATCTGTCGTATCTGCCTGACTAGCTACCTGTCTCAAATGTAAGTGACACTTATATAAGACAGCCGGCAGCAGCTGATGTTGTTTGGGGTGTTGCACAAAGCTGTATGTAGTGAGCAGTAAAACAGCAGATGCTGAAGCTGCCTGGATTTACTGGATTAGCCAGTAAAGAGCTACCTCAACCGACTGCCAGATCAGATTTCTTACCTGAATGAGGAATAGCCAACCTGCGCTCGGCTCACATGAGCTTAGTGCAGTGGTGGGTGCTGTTACCAGAAGTTGTGAAGCCAGGGCTTTTTGGGGGATGTGCTTGTGCCATGCTCTGTGCTGCCTGGAGTAAGGCAGCTGCCTGTAGGTAAATAAACTGGATTAGCTAGCGAGGTGTCTGCCCTCTTCACACACATAGCAATCACTTCTCCTCACTTCTCAGTTCTTGTGTTCATGTCTCCCTTCCATTGCAAATGCACACCGGGTAATAAATTCTGCTTAATTGCATAATCTGCTAAAACAACAACAACAAAAAATCGGTAAATTACTGAACTTTAAGCCTAACTTTATTCTTGGCTGGTTTCATCCTGTTAGGGAGCTAAATGTCTATGTAGGTGTCCAAATCAGGGCAACCTGTGTCAAGAATTAGGAGCCTCATTTCTTAATATAGCATGTTGTAGCAACATGCTACAACAAGGAAAGTAAAATATAGAAGAATCCACCTGAAGCAGAAGCCAGTGGGTTATCTTGTCCCTTGTGTGTCCTAGAAGGTTGCCGAATACCATTGCATTGGAAAGTGACTCAAATGATTCTGTGCCTGCATCCTTATTTGCATTTCCTATTTGAGGAGAATTGCAGTTGCTAACTGAAGAAAGGCACAGCATTTTATTAAATAGCTTTTCACTGATTGTACTTTCTTAACTCTGTATTCTAATAGTACAGTAAAAGCAGTGCTCTAATAATGAACATGAAATCCAGTATTACTACTTTGTAATATAAAATTCACTTATCTTTGTGTGCAGTGCTTCAGATGCATATAGAACTGATGTGATTTATAAATATTAAACACAAATTCAGCTGAAATTTCTCCAATGAGAATTTATCTAACCTTTCCTAAGGGGAAAAAAAAAATCTAAGTGACCTGACACTTCATGTCACAATGCCCACCTAATAGAGTTCCCCTTTAAATACGCCTGAAATACATATAGGTCAAATTTAGAACAGCAGAAATTACTGAAAATGAAGTAACTCTCTTATTAAGATGGGAAAAACAATAAACAGAATAAAAATTCAGCAGTACTGTTTGGATAATAGTCCTTTAGTAGCTCTGCTAGTAATAGTTATTAATTTTACTCTAGCCAAATATCCTTTCACTTCACTGTCTCTACTCACTCTTTTTTGTTTTTGTTTTCTTTTCCAAACTGCCCAATGCCAGTTCATCATATTGAACAGTTAAAAAAGTAAGTTAAGAGTCTCTGGAGGTTTTTGTCTGAGAAATTAACAGCTACAATAGACTTCACTTCTCTGAAGACAAAAAGCAACTGTTCTGTTTTTGTGGAAGCAAGTATTATCTCCAGAAAACTCTTCTTAAATGTACATGGACTCTCCTCTCTGACCCCAAAATGTACAATGGCTGCATTTTACAAAAAAAGATTACTTCTTTCTGAACTCTGACTAGAGATAGCCTGCCACCCACCTGACTACCAGGCATCTGGCTACACCAGAGTCTGGTGTGGGGGTTGAGGGCTGGGAGAGTGCACATTGCAGCCCCATTTCACCTGAAACCTGGTCTCACCGCCCCACAGTGCAGAGCTAGGTGCCTTGGACTCAGCAGAGACGTTTATGTGCTTTTAAAGCGCACGAAAAATATTTGCTTGCGAAGCGGGAAGGCTCCCGCATTTAAGCACTGGGTTGAGGGGAGTGTTTGAACTCCATCCTTCTCAGGTACCTGCATGAGTTGCATCCTTCTGCGAGGTCCAGGGTGGGGAAGAATTTTGGGAGATAGGTGCCTAGTTCAGCTTTTTTTCAAGAAGTAGATATTTGAAGAGTGATGGTAATAGTCGCCCGTGAAACATGGGCTTGGTTCTCCCTTGAGTCTCATGGTGATGTAAACTTCACCTTTCTGACTTTTCCAGAAACATCTTTGCTACCAGACAATAAAGTAGACCTCTATTGAAACCAGGTCTCAGCTCATCCCGGGATACATTTTCAAGTTTCCATGCAGACAAGCGAGGACACATCTTGCCTGTGGCCTAACGTCTGGGGCACTTAGCTGGGAGGAGAGGAGTTCTCAGTTGGCCCTTTTGGACTGCTCATGCATTTCACATTTGGTAAACAGGCAGTGCATGAAAAGAACTTATTGAGCTATTTACTTAAATCATTTAATTATTTAGAGCAGAAATTATTTAATCAGGAAGCATTCATGGCCTCTGGCTGTAATATCAGAGTGGGTCTACCACAGGGTGAATTACCTTGCTCTTAGACAGGGGTGTTTCTACACCTGTATCATATTCTAATTGTTTATGGTACTTTGTGCTATGAAACCTAGGGGACAGATAATTTGAAGTTCATTCTGGGTTAGGGAACTACTGATGTCTGGGTTTTGTGGATTGTCTTCCTGATTTTAATGAGCCCAAATTCTGCCTAGGCCCTAACTGGTGCCGGAATTGATCGTTTCAGTTAAGGAGTAATTTCAGGTGAGCAACTGGGACCACCTGCCTACCATACAGGCTGCCAGGCCATAAGCTCTCTTTACAATCAGGGGAGAGAAATAGTCGTTAGGTCTGCTATAGGAAAACAAAAGTTCTGATAATTATAGCTCTTCCAACTATTGTATTGTATATCCTGTGGTGCATTGGAGGTTTTCTTGTTGCAGGAAGCTGATGTACCAAACTTTTCACAGCTGAGGCTGCTCTTGTTTCTGGGGCTGTGGGTGCAGAGTGCAGAAAGCTGAGCTCTTGAGAACCTCTGAGGGAGGAACAGGGTCCTAAACTCAGTGTCCTACGTGGTGTGTTGGCAGGGCTGCTCTCAAGCCCCTGCAGCCCTTGGGCTGCAGGCTTTGACACTGGAGCAGCAGAGGAATCGATAGTGAAGGCGAGACCTTTTTCTAATTTAGCCTTTTCAGGTCACACATAATATGTATGTATGATATGATATTAGTGTATTATATGATATTATATATGTTACATTACAGAGGAGTTTTCATATAGCCTAGAGTGCAATATGGGTGGGGAAATACAGACACCTTTGGTTGCTTTCCCATCTTCTTGAAACCTCTGTGCAAACATGCATATTCGTCTGTGTACAAACATGTTTTCATAGCAGCTGAGATGAGCAAGTGCAGCAAATAGGGTTTAGAGATAGCAGGCACATCGGTTTCTGTGTGATAACATGCATTTCCTCTCTTACATTCCTAATGTGGCTTATGCTTCTCTGACTATATTTGGAAATATTGCTGTTTTGAAAAAAAAAAAAAAGGTCAACAACTGATAATGTGGACACAAGGGAAGAGAATTTGCTGGAGTGAAATGCCACTGGATTGAAAGTCGGCTTTATCACAGGGAAGCACATGAAGCTTTTTGGGTTTTTTTTATTCCTTGCAAAGCCAGCAAGCTAACTGCATATAAAACACGTAACTGTGTACAGCTTGTTAGCCTTGTGTACTTTTAATCACTTTGTGGTATTGACAACAAACTGTGGTAGTGTAAGGAGAAAGGTGAAATAATCCTGTTTGTTGTACCAAGATAATAGAAAAGAAAAACTGCAGTTCAGTGTAAAAAAAAAAAAAAAAAAAAAAAAAAATGCATCCTTAAAAAAATACTTGATGTAAATCTAGAAGTTATAAAAAAAAAAAAAAAAAAAAAAAAAAGGCAATTTGTGTGAGTTCTCTGTAAAAGAAAGCTTTTCCCACTCAACTTAATGATGGAAACATGCCAGGATAATTAATTTGAGTAGGCTTGAATTCTTGCTGTCTTTATTTAAAGCACATAGGAAGTTGTCAGTCCTGCAGGAACTGCTCTTAAGCATTACTTCGGAATCAGTCTTTATATGTACAGTAGGTTGTTGAGATTTCTTAACTCCAGATAAAGAGCAGTTCGTATGCCAAAGAGGCCAATGCGTGGGCCACAAACAAGGAGTTATGAAGAGAAAGACAGGTCTTTTGCAGTAACTAATGCAGTTGTGGGTAAATTTAATTAGATCTCTTACTCTGCAGCAGTACCAGAACAGTAGAGTAGATAATACCAAGTCATGTTATCCCAGTCTCTCCAACTTTTCATTCAAAATTTGTGTGTTATATCATGTTTGGGTTGCTTTTATAGCAGGTTACTGGTAACTTTTCACTGCAGCTTCTGGATCATAAAGAGTTGTAACTGAAAGGCAGGGACTCAGTCTTTCACACACCCAGAGTCTTTCAGGCTGGAAGCTGACCTACTTCCAGGAAGGAGCAGGCAGCCAACTAAGCCAAGGAAACTTGTTGGAGGGAGGGAGAGGAGGGGAGGAAGAGGGGCGGGAGGGAGGATTTGTAACTAAATGAGACATTGTTTTTCCGTTCTTCTGGGTGGGTTTGCTTCAGGTTTGGTTTTTTTTTTTTGGTGGCCTATAATATTTTTTTTATACACTATATGTTATAATCTCTGTTAATTATTAAATAGTTTGAGATACTGTAGCTGAGGTGAAAAAAATGTCAGTCTCAAGATAAAAGGAACTATCCCAAACAGATGAAGCAATAAAATAAAGACTTGCCTTTTAACGCTTCTGTAAACATAATGAAGTATCAACAAAGTAATTTAAGTGAGGATGGTAAAATACTCTACCCTTTCTTTGCTCCTTTTGATTCCTGTTTTGTGATTCCTTCACATTGTCTTTGTTTAGAAGGTTGTTCTCAATAAGAAATCTGTTCTATTTAAAAAAATTAACCATGATTATAAAACTACTTCAGTACATGACCTGAAGGTATCTACTTGCCACTGTGAGTATATACTGATATTTTAGAGACTTTTAAAAAAATGCAAAAAAATAAAGAAGTAAATATATAGGAGAAAACTAGTGAGACATTTTTTTCTACTTATATTTACTGTATTGAGTAAAGGTTAATATACCTTCCTAGACTGAATTATAAGTAGTCCTCCACTTTCCCTGAATTAAGTGAGTTGGATTCCATATAACCCTGACCAAATATACTACAGATGTATCAAAAAGGTGTCTTATATTTATGCTCAGTTACAAAGAAGCCCCAAACAGTGCAACTAGTATAGAATTACTTGTTTTACATGAAAATAACTTCATCTGATGTCATTTCCTGTGCATGCACACAATGCACGTACCAATACAGTAAAGCAGATCAGGGTAAAGACTAATATGTTAGCAAAAAAAAAATCTATTTCCTTCTTTGGCCAGATTTACTCCCTGAACAAGCTTATTGCAGTGAGAATTGCTTGGTGGCTTCTGAAAGCCACAATGAAGAGCATCTGTACTGCAATTCAATAGAATAAAGTAACTGCATGCTGCTTGTTTTGTTCTTTATGTATTCACATTCTTGTCAATAAATTCTTCACAGCACAATGTATTATGAAAGCTGTTCAAATTATGGGTTGTTCATTCTGTAAGAATAGTTGACTAATTCCAGTTGGATTATTGCTCTGATAACATAGGTTCTGAATAATATGGGACTGACTTTACTCTTACACCAAAATGTTGTTGCCTTTTAATAAAAAGCAATAAAGTAACACTAAATATATTTAATACGAAGCAAATACTACTTGACTGCCCTCTTTCATAACCTTATTACTTTCCCTTCCTGCCTTCATTCCAGCCTAATATTTCCAGGACAGTAGGTGATTATAGTTTGAAGGGTATCTGTAGATGCCTGTAGTCCGATACCGAGTGAGCCAATTCCTGCAAATTTTTGCAGAGGGATGAAAAAAATAACCAGCTGAGTATTGGAGTGAGAAAAAAGTATTTTTACAAGTTTCCTGACAACTGAGGAGAGCCAGCGTGACCTTGCATAATACAAAACACCAGAAAAGCTACCCCAAAGTGAGCCCTTAGAAATACTTCATTCATGGAGAAAGCCTGAACCAGAGTGTGCAATCTACTGTGAGATGAAGCCAGCGGAAAGCAAGAGTTATGAGTTCTCTCACCCCTTTCTTTTCTCAGTCCTCAGCGGGGTCTGACAGGCTCCAGGGCCTTGCCAATGTGTGTTCTTTGGAGGGAGAAATCTTTGAGACCAAGGGGAATTATTATTTTTTTTGTGTGTGTGTGTGGAATGTGTAGTGGCTCTCTTTGAGCAAAGTTACATAAAGGGCAAAGTTAAAGCCCTCTTCTGGAAATGATAGATACATTAAAAAATGCTAGACTGAGCAATTAAGGTAATGTAGGCTGTACACATGTTACTGACTGCCAATCTGTGAAACTGCTTCAGGAAGCAGCCAATAATCCAGTGGGATTTTCTTGATACTTTTTCCAAAACAATTCATAGACTAAAAAACCCATGCAACAATGCATGTTATACTGTCTTGGTTTTACCAGAACACCAGGTCATGGCCTTGCTCTTCTTCAGTGACTACGTGCTTACCCCTTCTACCCCCAAATCCCCCAGAATGCTGATGACTGGGTTGGTCGAGGTCTGCTGCCTGGCTGGAGGCGGCACAAGGGACCGTGGCTGTAGCTGTGTCTGTGCTACAAAGCAGAGTTGAGCTGCCCACAGGGACTCTTCCTGCTCCTGGCATCGTTACTGGACTCCTCACTCACAAAGACAAATGGTTGCTTAGCTGGATTATATGACAAACCTTTTCTGGTTTATAGCTAATAGTTGTTCAAAGAAGCAAACACCGTACCCTTAAGGAAAGAAAAGGCAATGAATTAATGTAAAGCACATTACATTACATTTACCTTCACTGTAATGTTCCTGCTGGCAAGGTTGACCCTAGACGAATTTAAAACTAGTGCTTAGGGTGAAGTGGATCCTTATGGACTCAGTGGTCAAATTCATAGTGTCTTCTTTTTTCTTTACACAGTGATTGCTAGACCTGTTTGATGAAAGCTAGAAGTCACAGCCGCGGTGAAGCCTTCTGTTGGAGTGGATGTTATAGCAACAGATGAGACTTGGCATAACTGAGTCTGTATGATTATGGGAGTCTGTCATATACTGCCATCTTAAATTCAAGCATCAACTTTGCAATCACTTTATACTAAAAGTGATTGAAAATTCAATTTTACTATTTAGACTGAAAACAAAATGACACTTTATGACACTTATGACATAAAATACAGATTAATAATAGTTTTAGTATATTTTATTAAACTTTATAAACGTATTTCACAAAACAAGTAATGAAACACACAAAATCTGAATTCATTTTCTTCTCATCCAATTAAACAATCTTTTTGTTACACTGATTAACCTGAATAAGAGGTTACGATCAGACAACTATTATAATCATGACATTAGATGACCGATTACCCAACGGACATTTTCTTCTTGCTTACTTTAAGCTATGAGCTTTGCTTAAAAAATCAAAACAATTATGAACTGGGCTGTTCATAATGAAATATGAGCTATTACTTCAATAAACTTGTTTCAGCTTGTACTTCAACGGCAGAAAACAGAAGACATTTATGTCATTTATAGTTATGGAAGAATTCCCACACGTTCAGGCTTAAAGGTGCACAGTCAGAACTTGTATTATTTGTCATCCTACTAGGGGCAAGAAAATGGTGGTGCATAAGTATAAAAGCGGCTGTACTGCTACACTGCAGCTCCTGTGGTATACGCTGCAATAATGCAGTTGCTAAAGTATGGGAATTCCCAGGAAAAAAAAAAACAACACCATGCAAAGAGATACTGGTGTTTATTGGAAAGCTTACTGTTCCTTTTATCACATTTTTTTTCTAACTTTTCTTGTCTGAAGCTTTATGTTGGGAGCTGGTCTTCTCTGCTCGATGAAGCTATCCTCTTTAAAGCAAAGCACCCATGTCCCCTACCCAGTTGGCAGAAAGGAACTGCTGCTTTTGAAGTCTTCAGAGAGGCCTTCAGAAGCTTTAAACTTGTATCTGGCTTCCTTTGTTCCACACAGTCTGTTTATTTGACTGTAAATAAAGTGCCATTTACAGATAGAAGTTAGGAAGTGGAATTTTACTTGCCTGACTAATCTCTCATCATGATCGTTAGGTCACAAAGTAGGACTCTGTCACTAAAAGCTATTAAAACCCAGATAGTGAATTAGTTTTCCTTATTTCAAGATTCTTAAATTATCAAAGTTCATTGCCTGAAGGCAGCAACAGATACTGAATCTTTCCAGCCTAAAATACACAGTACTTTGAACCTAGATGCTTCAATGATTGGCACCCTTTTAATGCATAAGAGACCCTCTTATTCTGGTACAGGCTTAAAATAGGTTTGAAGCAAACTTAGCATTTTCTCTTTTTTTGGCTACAAATGCTTGCATTTCTTGTTCTGAATACTGTATTTAGATAGATGTACAAAATGGATAAAAGATGGCCTTATAGTGTAGCACTATATAAGATGGAGGAACAAGGCAGGAAAATGCCTACTATATTAGCAAGTATATACCTGCTAAGCTCAAACCAAGATCTGTGTGTTGTAGATCTAAAAATTAAAAACCTGCTAATGATTATAAAAATGTGGAATTTAAAATGTCTGTGATTGAAATATGCTGAAATTATGGTTCGCTTGATAATGCTTCATGGTGAGTCAAAGTGTATTTGCCAGCCTTTCAACTTTGATTTTGCAAAGCAGTCACGAGTGAGAGGCAAAGCTGATCTATTAGAATATTGTAGATAACAGTGTGCCTTCAGAGGTGGGTTTGCTTTTTTGCTCTTTTTGCTCTCCTGGACTATCTGCCTGACCAGAAAGCGAGGATGATAGAGGCAATTTTGAGTAGAGATTTGTGGTCTGGCAGACACTTTTCCTGTTATTCCAGGTAGAAATTCTTGCCCTCAATGAGCAGTGCTCTGATGCTGCAGTAGTGCAAATGATTAATAAGAATAAAACCAAACCCCAGTAAATAGGAAGGATGAGTGCAACAGTTCAGTGAGGAGATGGGATGGGAGGCTGGTGAGAAAAAAAGAACATTGCTCCCCTGAACTGTGATGAGGCCCAGAGGAACCGCAAGGAGCTGAAGCATCCACAGGCTGGGCCAGGCAATGTATTTTCTCCTTAGAATCAGCCCCCATCTTGGAGAAAGCAGGACCACAAGAGTGGTTGTGGAAGGTCCAGGGAGGGATGCTGCATTGTCCATGGGAGAGCAAGGCGGGAAGTGGACAGGCAAGGTGTAACACAGCACACAAAGTGTTGACCCCTATCTGACTCATCAAAGTGCCCCAGGGGAATTTGAACCAGCACACAGACTTCCCTTCAGGCTGTTGATAGTGACATCTGGTCTCTCTAGTTTTATCCAGTTCTGGAAATTTTTGCCTTGACTGTAGCATTTAATACTATTTAATACTACATTTAATGTGTCCTTGCCTTGGACACATTTTGAAATGTCCTCCCTGCATTTGCACCAAAGTTGGCCAATGGACTTAGACAAAAGACATTTAGCAAAGTTACCACTTGGCTAGAGGGGTGATTTGCTAGTAACTGTGTAATAGAGTCCAGGCAGTCAAGAGTTTTTCTCAAGGTGTCACACTGGAAATATTTATCATTCTAGAATACTTTTGGCTCTTCATTCTAAAGCATGGGTTTATTTCTATATGCACCATGTAACTTGGAGACAAATTCTTCTTCTGAATTTACATGACAGATATCATTATGGTATAGTTTACTGTGGCCTCTGAGAATGGGGAACTGCTACATAGTGCTTGATTTCTGATGGAAGATAATATAATTTGAAAACAACAGATCAAAATATAAACATAGGATGTAACATGAGCCAAATATTTTCATAAAATGCAAGTAAGCTATATCACAAAGTTATTACTGGTAATAATACCTATCTCAGCTCCTTTCTTCCCTCTCCCCAAAACCCAGACTTGAGCTATGAATATATGTGGTTGTATCTAGTGTCAAAAGAACTGCAAAACACAGAGTGGTATGTCTGTACACATTGTCTTCTCCAGTCTTAAGTAACATGACTCAGGAAATATATTTATCTCTAAGGATGTTTCTCAAGGAACTATACTTTTAGCAAAGGGTGATTGCTTGCTTCCCAGAGGCCAGCTGTAGATAGTGGTTGTTTAAAATAACTAGTATATGATTTCCTGTTTTGAGTTCATGGTAAAAAAGTAGTAACTGTGGGAGTTGTATTTAGTCTTCTGCTAGAAACATTTGTGTTCCTTATTTTCTGAGCAAGGGTACAAAATTCATTGAAATTTTTTACATGTGGTGAACTTGCCTGCAAAGCTGCAGTTGGGATTTTAATGTTCTCAATATGATGTTGTTATTGTTATTACTATTACAGCTGAGCTACTGTTATGGACTGTTTTATGCAGATATAATCCCTCTTAACCTCTCTTTCAAAGAAGATGGTTTTGGGACCTGGAAGAGAATGATACTGACAGTGAGCTCTCTGCCCCTCAAAACTAGAGAAACACTTAGAATTGAAACTTATATTTTTAAGATTCCAAAAATTGGCTCATGTCTCCTTAGAATTTCCCTGTTATAAGGGATTACCATAAAGGCTGCCACTTTACTTTGCAATGACTCATACTAAATAAGTACGGCATATTTTGTGTGTAGAGCAGTTAAAATTCATTTTGCCTGGGCACACAGGAAGGGAGGGGAAACATGCAGGATGTTGTTTAACCCATGTGTAACTTCACAAACCTGTCTCACCTGGGAACCTCAGGTAGTAACTGTGCAGGGCAACCACAGGTCATGATTTCTTCTGTCAGTGCCAGTTTTGGAGGGTTGTCAGGAGCCCTAAGGTTTTCCTCAGCTGGGCTGTAATCTTGTTCCTGAGATCCCATTGTTGTGTCTATACTTCCACCTCCAAGCTGGGAGAGGAGCTACCTGTTCCTGGCCATTAGAAGACTCTGGTGCTTTTCCTGCAGCTTGTCTCCTAGATGTCCACCTACAGCCCTTGATCAGAAAGTAATCAGGTCCCTTGTGAATGAGGAGTGGACCCTCACACCCTGCAGACTTGTGATGCTTAGGACCTTGTCCCCAGCCCATACTGCCGGTTCCTCAAAAATGGCATGGAGTGACTTATCTTTACTCCTAGGCACGCAAGTGCCCAAGGAAAAGCAATTAATACCATGACCACAGCAAAGTGGAGTTTCAGTGTTAAGTGTCATGATTTATTAATGCAGTTCTATCTTGCGTGTTTGTATTTCTAAGTTTTCCTGTTTGGACAACTGTTCAGACTGTTTGGACTGAAAACAAAAGCTTCTGGCGTGATAATGAAATGACTCAAAAATGTAGATTTTCTGATGCAGTAAGATAATCTGATTTTTGTTCCAGCACTTCAAACATTAAATTGCAGATAGACACTAGAATACAAACAGTATTAGCAGTTACAGTCAGTACATTTTCATTTTAATGTATCTCAGCAGGCTGTCATGTGTTTGCTATGCCATAAGCTTAATTTATGCCTTAAGGTAAAGGAGGATAACAGACCTCTGAATCATAGTTCTTGCCTCTCTTCAGCTAAAACATTCCCATTGGTAATGCTGCAACTTTTGTTAAGGCAAACAGTGAATGTGTCATTGATTTCTGCCCACAATGTTATAGCACCTATAAAGAGTGTTAGACAGGCATTACATGTGGGCAGATGGGTACTGTAGGGAAAAGGCTGTTTTTTTTCTTGCACATGTCAAAGGCTATATTTTATTTTCTTCTATCGGGGGAGTTGGCACAGATGAAGAACCTTCTTCACCGGGATCAAAATTCTTCTTTAATTGCTTCTGTGATAATCATAATCTTTCTATTAACAGGCATTCTTCATATCTGCTGTGAAGCCTACAATGTTGGGCTCCTAGAAGCAAAAATATTTTCTGGTCCATCAAGAGAGCAGTTTGGATATTCAGTTCAACAGTTTACAAATGAACAAGGCAAATGGTAAGCAGTTTGAAAACTTTGGTTTATATCCAGTTAAAAGGTTAAGGAAAAAAGGTTGCAACTCGTTTTTTCTTTCATGGTTCCAAATTTCATATAAATGTGTTCTAGTTAATTCCTTTTTATATTAGTATTATCTTTCTAGTAGTAAATAGTTACATTATTAAAACAAAAGTGACAGTATTCTGAAGACCAATGCATGTAAAGTTTCAGGCTTTTTTCTTTTACACAATATGGTCTGAGGTCTTTCTTTCTGTTAATCTTTTACTTTCATCTCCAATGCACCGGTTTCCTGATACTCACAGCTGTTGTAGAATTTTAGCTTTCATTTCATTCCTTCCTTTACCAATAGCATCTCTGTTACACATTACATGTATGTGGGATATTTTTCCATTTTAACATTGTTGAGGTTAAAACAAGTGATTAGGGCCAGGAAGTTCTAATTATGAATATTAAAATTGAGTGAAGTTAAATTTATATTATTTTGTGTATGACATAGTATTGTCTTTGCTTCTCAAGGGATGGAATTTTTGGATGTGTATCATAACACCATGCTAGCAAAGGCCTTACATCCTCTGCATCTCTTCAGCCATAAAATTTGATGAGAAGTCCACTGTTGCCACAACATTGGGTTTGATGAGTAATTAGTAAAATATTTTTTCTGGTGATGTTGGTTTCAAAGAGAAGTTTAAAATATTAACCCGAGTAAGACCATTTAGTGGAAAACAGATCGCTTCCACTTCTGCAGGCTCAGCAACTGCAAAGCTTAAGGTGTC
The DNA here is from genome assembly GCF_001431845.1 of Calidris pugnax. Taxonomy (NCBI): domain Eukaryota; kingdom Metazoa; phylum Chordata; class Aves; order Charadriiformes; family Scolopacidae; genus Calidris; species Calidris pugnax. The sequence continues at coordinate 12,145,743 of NW_015094508.1, read as the reverse complement.
TTTCGTGGTGAGGACTGTATGTCTATAACTAGTTCAGTGGTAGTCAACTACTTTAACTTGTTTTTTTATGTGTGTATAGTTTTAAGTCTATAGTGGAAAGTCACACAAGTTATCTATATTATCATAAACCCAGATAACATTTTAGATGTGTCATTCTCCATAGGTTGGTACAGTGTCAGAACCAAAATAACCATAAGCTGGTATCAGCAAACCCTTAAGTGATGATGGACGGATAGTAACTGAGCTCTTTTCTGTAAGAGGAAAGTAAGTTGTCAAAACCTGAAATCCATGGAAAATGCATATCAAAATGTTACCGTTACAGTTTGGAAAAGCCTGTACAAAAATATTGAGCTAACTGAGACATTTGTGTATAGCCCTGCATGGAGATACTGTGCAGTTGCAACTGCTCTGCATATGCAAAGATGTAAGACTACCTAGATCCCAGTGCATCTCCGGCATTACTGCGTTTACCACCAGTGCCCAGGAGAGAGACCAAGTGGAGAGCAGAGCTGTAGCCTCCAAACTAGGAGCTTGACGTTTCCTCTGCATCTGTTGGGTAGACTCCAAACCTTCCCCAACTACTTGCCTGATGTTGCGGGGGCTTGTCACTGCATTTCTACCTGCTTTAATTATGTGTTTAGTCACCCAGAGATCAGAGCTTTTTTTTTTTTTGAAACTTCTTGTGTGAAGCCACCGAAGGAGAAAAAGAATGTCTGCTTGCAGTGAATTGAATGCTTTGGCTCATACATGGAGAAATTATGTCTGGTGTTTCATACTTCTTGTAGATTTTTCAATAAGCTTGCAACAGGAGCACTAGGTTCCAGACTCACCCAAGCTGTTCGTGTTTTGCATTTCCCTGTTTTCCTTTTAATTCTGCTATAAAAACTCCTCCACTACCACTTTCTTGAATAATGTGTGGTGGAGTTGGGAAAGAAAGTAACTGCGGATTAACTTTTCCTATCTTCTCCCAACTATATGAGTATTATGAATCTGGGAAACTTCCCTGTAGATAGGCACTCCATCATTTGTTTGTTCACTACACTGTGTCTGACCATATCTCCAAAAGTCAGGGGATTTTCATCAGCTCTTGTTTGAGTAACCATGATTTTTCAGAGACCCCTCAGTGAAGAAAAGCTCTTTTCACTCTTCCTCTCCAGAAATCATTAAACAAGCTTAAAAAAAAAAAAAAAAAGCCAATCATGGTTTACTCTCTTCTTATCCTTACTTCTAGGTTATTTTTTTTTCGTTGGGACAATAAAGCTTTTCCTTGTGTGCATTATTTAAAAAAAACACAAACACCACAAAACAGTCAAGCTGTTTGGTAGAGCTGGTTTCTCCTATAAGCAATGCAGAGGCTGCAGTCCATCTGCAGAGCACTTGCTGACATGGCTGAACTGGGAGTGAGAGAAACAGACTGAGCTTTGCATAAGGTCGGGATGCTGTTTTCTGTCAGAGGGGAGCGTTTATTGGCAAGCATATGATTTTATGGAGAGACCATCATCATGCACCAGGAGTGTGATGCACTTGAAAGCTCCGTTCAGGCGCAGTGAGGCTGCTCACATCAAACACTGCTGGGGTGGCACCTCTCTCCAAGGGAGGTTATCCAGAATCTGAGATCCACCAGAAATTTTATCACTTCCTGTACATTGCTTCACTTAATAAAACCACATGGTGCTATCTTAAATACAGCTTTAAAAATCCTCCTGTTGTCTCTCAAAGACCAGAAAGGAGAGATACAGAAAAAGCAGCAGATGCTAGTTATATTATTCAGATGCACTTCTGGGAGGTACATCTCCTAAGGCGATTAGGGCTATAGAAGATGATAAAAAGAAGAGAATTTTTACAGAATTGGGACTGCATGCAGCAGTACATTATCACTTTTCCTTTAAGATGAGTTCAGAGAGAAGAGGGACGACAGTCCAACTAGGCGTGTAGAGCTATGGAGGGGGCTGGTACGTGTTGGGAAGCTGTGAGACAAACCAGCAAGGGAGCCCTTTTTGTATAGAGTCAGATGATCTAGGATAATTGGACACTAGTCTGCTGTGCATTGATGGCATGTGATGCTCGTAAATAAGGACAAACTTGCAAGTCAAGCACAGCTCAAGCTTTTCACAGTGTCTGGTAGGAATTTTAAAACAGGAGCTCTTTAATGAACTCAAGGAAAATTGTGGACACCAAAGAAAACCATCAATTAGAAAAGTTTAGGCAGTCCACCACACAAGTAATTAGCCACAACAGAAACATCATTCAATTTATGCTCTGGTTCTCCCTGACATGAGAGCATCTGTATTTGAACCTTAAGCTGAGACCAAATTTTATGTTACTTTAAAAACATAATATTTTAGAAAGGCAGATTGTTCCCTGTCAAGTTTGTCCTGAATGTGTATGCCCTCAACAGCATTTGATAGTACATTCTGCAAAGATAACAGTACTTACTCCATGCTGAGATTGGGATTTATATCTGTCTCAGGTGAGAAAGATCAAATAGATACTAAAATGCTTTTTTCCTACCCACATGTGTCTTCAGTCTGTGGATACATCGCATGACAGAGCTAGAATCTCAGTCTGCTGTGGAGGTACTGTTTGGTATCAAGTTGCAGCCACCCTGCTCAGTTGTGTCTGTGCGATTAGGATTTGGAATTTTGGAATTTACATTATGGGATTTTTATTTTGTAAAATATTTTGTTTTGTTCCATATCTTGTCAGTAATGACAACCTAATATTAATGATGTATAACATAATCATTGCACTACTAAATACTTTTAAAAATTATTGCATACTGCTAACTAGCAATGAAAGCCCAGCAGCCTTTCTCCTGAGGTGGAGTGTTGCTGCTTCAGACTAAAATGATGTTTTGCTGAAAAGACACATTTCTACAGCAATTGATGTTGAAATCAATAAATTTTCAAAACCTTCTGATTTTAATGATTAGGGTAATTTCTACCTTTTTTTTTTTTTTTTTAACAAAATGCTAGCATGGTTACAGCTCAATCTTTTCAGTGCCTGCACCACTGCTTGTGTTGAGTTCCTTGGCCAGACTGTGTTTCCCCCAACTGCATGCCCTACAGTTCGCTTTTTCCTCCTTGGAGAAGCAGCTCTGCCTCCTGTCTTCTAGGGTTTTAAGTTTGTCAGTCAAATTCTCTTGCTGTAGATCGCTGTAGTTTTTGAAGTTTTGAGTCTTTTGTTCAAAGGATCAAAAGTTTTAGATGATGATAAGTGTTTTAGGGTGTGCAGAAAACCATCTATGAGAGTGAAGTGCTTTCTGCTCTTCATATCTATTCATTGCTTCCTGTAATTGTAAGGAAAAGGGCCAAATGATTTAAGAGGTCCTTTCTACTTTTTATTTTCCTATTTCCTATTAGCCATCTCTGTGTTTAAAAAAACCCATTAAAGAGTAAGTGCATGAATAGGGGGGAAAAAAAGAAACCAGAAAATATAAAACGTGCTCTGACAACAGCTGGGAATTCAGCCCTTTGCCATGAATTCTGATTTTTTCTGCTACATCACACTTTGCCAGTTACTAGCTTTGTCATGGTGTAATTTCCCAGAAATAACTCCTGTTGCACTTTGATCTGCCACTCCTGCAGCTTGTGTGGTATGGCAATGCTGCTGAACTTTATTTGACTTCCTATGATTCCATTGCTTTGTATACAGTGTGGGAGACTGCTTAAGGAGCTGAATAATAAAATCAGTGGCAATATTGCATGCTAATCACAATAGTATTGTGTAAAGACAGTCTACAAGGACAAATACAGAAGTTTTGTAAAAACAAATTTTTAACTTACGGTTGAAAAAGACCCTTAATTAATATACTACACATGATACAGTTTATTTGGAAACAAGCATTTTCAAGTATTTTAGTACTCATTCATTGCATTCTTTCCTGATACATTCTGTTTCACTCTGCTTCATGTGCATCCTGTTTAATCACAGTAAAAAAACATTTTTGTAGTTAGCAGGATGCTAGCCAGATACTCTCTTGCTTTCTTCACTTCTGACATTTCAGAAAGATACACATGCATTTTCCCAGAGCAGTATTGTATAACTCTGTACGGTAATGGTTTATGTTAATTTTCAAAGGCAAATAGCACTTTCTAATCTCTAATATAGATTAAGGCTTATATTCATCTTAAGTAAGGCTCAGAATATGACAGAAATAATAATTAGGTTATTTCCTAGGAACTTCAAGGTTTGCAATTAAAAATAGAGAGGTGGGCTTGGCAGAAATACATCAATAACTTTTTCTCAGGAGCATATTGATGGCAGGTTAGACTAGTTAAGTCAAATAAGGGAAGGGGTTTAATAGCTCTGTTTATTTCTGAACATCAGAGTAAGTTCTATATGTAAAGTTATGTGTATGGTGTGGCATCTTTTGACCTACAGCATAGTTCTGGCATTGGGATTCATGGACCCTACAAATCTACAAGGAAGGCTAATACAGCTAAGGGAAGGTAGTGTAATAACTTCCAGTAAAATAGGAGGAGTGCAAGCTAAATGAAAGACAAAATTAAACTTGTTGTGGGCACATTTGGCATAGATTTAGATTTGGGTTTAAAATTAGAGAAGTTTGTCTTACTTGACATATTTTTCTGCTTGTACGACACAACAGCTACAAAGTTAGCTATAGGGTTAGCGAAAGTAAAATACAGTTATGAATATTAAGTTCTAAAACCGGATCAGAAACAAAAAGTGATGGTTCCTTGGTATAAAGAGGCGTATGGGATGGAACTGAGATTGGGGTAAACAGGAGTTTCAACATTACTGCTGAACAGCATAAAGCCCATGGAGTGAGTGCAAATATGCATGGAAAAGGGAGAACTTCTTTTTCTAAACTCTGTGGGTGGTGTTTGTCTCTACTTTATGCTAATAGCAAGGATGAAAGATGGAGTTAAGCTTGGATTTGGGACAGCTAGAGCTCAAGCACACTTCTCCTTCTCTTCTCCTCCTCTTGTTCTCACTTGTTTTGTGAGTGAAACTATGCGCTTCAGGATAGCCCATGGCTGAAGAGTGCTGCCAGTGCAATGCAGAGATCTACAGTGAGTTTTGTGACCAGAAAGGCTGTTGCAAGGGGTATTTCCAAGATCCATGAAGGTCACTCTTTGAACAGTAGTTGTCCTCCCACAGGGACTCTGAAATACATTTGCCTTCTGGGAAACTTAGGAAAAACATACAAGTGCTTATAAAAGTACACAGTGCAACGTTCAGCTTGACATTTAATGCTGAAAAGCAGTTCCAGTTTCAGATGCAACAGATGCAGTGCTGCAGCCCTTTTAAAAACTGCTTTCTGTTTCCACTAGAACTGTTAGCCCTTGCACTCACCCATCAGCCCAGTTAGCATTTTATAACTGTAAATAACTCTGTAGTACCTAACAAGGGGGGAGACTGTAACATCATGTCTTCCTTCTGTCAATCACTATCAACTGGCTCCAGCCTCTGTGTCACTGCAAGTGTTTGCAGGTTGTCATCTATTGGCACATGACCAGTGGAGTAGTAGTTTCTCGTGAGCCCTGGTTATTTCATCCTGAGCTATGGTTGTTCTGCTTTCCTCTGTGCAGAAAAGGCTATGTTCCTCAGAAGATCAGAGGCCTCCTCACAGCTAGTGTAACATACACTGTTTTTATATAGAGAGGTATTTATATGAACCTGAATTGCAGGTTTAGAGATGCTAAAAGTATGCAAAATCCTGTTCCTGCTGCCTGTGTAATCACCGTTTTTCAACAAGGGAACTGAGAAGGAGGTAGGCATTTTTAAAATATTCCTACACACAGAAAATAGAATCTGAAGTTACACCCAACTGACCTGGTAAAACAGAACAACAGAATAATGTGTGCTCTTAAGTTTAACTGAGATTAAATAAACTACAAAAATGAAGTTAGTAGTATTTTCTTTGAGAAAGCTAAAATGGACTCAAAGTCTTGCTTGTGCATCCACAACTATGTATTTTTATCAAAGCCATTTTTTTCAAAGTAGTTATAAAATTGCAGCAGTAAAATCAGATGGTATCCCTGGAAAGTTAATATGATATATAGCAATTGCTTTGAAACATGATTTCATAAAATATGTTCTTTTTATAGTGCAAAGTATTTGTGTTAGATACCTATAACATTTTAGAGGACAGCAATTTTGCTTTTAGCAACCTATTGACCAATTGAAAAAGATGGTTTCTTAAAAAATTCCATATTCTCTACAGGGGTCCCATTGTTTGGCCTTTTACTGTCCCTTAAATGCATTAATTTCCACTGTAGACTATTTTCCTGCTGGAGCAAATACTCACAGTCCCTCCTTTCTAATAATCCATTTCATTTTTTCATATCCGTTGAAATCATCTTCCTGTGGGCATGTCTTGCCTCACCCTTATTTCACTGCACATTAAACTGTATAAAGAATTGTCCTTCTTTTCCAGCCCTACACGGCCCTATACTGTCTGGTGGTTTCACTTGCTGAGAGTTGCGCTGCAAAATTGGTGTTCTTAAGCAGGATTCCCTGAGGGTGAAGGCTTTCAGAGAAAACTTTAAGTTTTCAGGGATCTTCAGGGGTCTTCGGGAGCGGATGTTGGAGTGGAAACCTAATGGCAGATGAGGGAATGAGTCACAAATTATCATAAGTCTTAACTTTCTTGTTCAGGATTAAATACTTCACGCAGCAGACTTATCACCTGCATTATTTTCTTTCTGACTCAATGTTCATAAGGTGTGGTAGTGTTCAAGCTCAGATGTAAGCATGTGACTGTTGCTGAGCTGATCCTGTAGGAAATGGTTCTTAACAGCTAAAAGAATAACTTAGAAGGAATCAGTTAACCCTTAACTGGTAGGACAGTAATTTTTTTGTCTCTCACTCAACTAACATACCTAGTTTTAAATTTGTGCGCGTCTGCGTATACTAATTATCTTTGCCTTATTTCTTCTGACACCACAACATAATGTCACAGAAATAACAATATACAGATTTGAGGCAGCCCAATACCCAGAAGCTTCTCCAGCAAAGTTGCCCCTGGTGAACCCAGTGTGTTCACAGGCAAGTAAAGCTGCTGAACAGCTCTGGAGCAGACTCCTTAGTGCCTTAGGTGTTGTATCTGGTGAAAGCCTCCTTACCCGTTGTCGACAGTGTGCTATGCAGTAATGCTGCTGGACTTTTCCAATGTCACTGAAGACCTAATGAAGTTTCTGTTACTTTAGGTTGTTGGTTGGTTCACCCTGGAGTGGCTATCCGGCTAACAGAACTGGAGATATCTACGCATGTCCTGTTGGTTCATCCAAAACCACCTGTAAAAAATTGAATTTGCAAGGTAAGTTGTAACAAATAATGTCTTGCTACAATTGCTCGGTTTTTCCTTGATTTTGTACTAGGCCAATCTACCTCATTAAACCTTTTCTTAACCATCTCTCTGCATAATCTCGTTCTCTGTCCTGTGTGTGTTTGTGTGAGAGTGTGTTTGTGTGCGTGTATGAGAGTGTGTGTGTGTCAGGGGGTAGGTGCGGGCATGGGTGGTGGATGTGGGTGTCGTGTGTGTGTGTCTCAAATACATTCTCAGCTTCACCACTGATGCTGTGTCCCTCAGCCTGGGCAGAGTCCCCAGGCAGCCGGCATTGGGCTCAGCTCCCATGGCCTGGCAGGAGGGTCCTGGAGCAGCTGGAAGGGGCCACCACGCTCTTACATCACTCAACACTTGCTGCATTCTCATCTTGAACGGCACTTAGTGAATATAGATTGTAAGAAGCCTTTTCTGCCTCTGTGTGTTTGCAGGCTGAGTATAAAATGGGATTCACTTTTGGATACAGTGAAAATATGGGGCAGCAGAGTGAGCTGAGATGCCTGCTTTATGTGTATCTGCGGTGCGGAGCATGTCCTCTACTCGCTCCTTCCGGGTTTTTGTCTGAAGCCTGATACTGGATCAGAGGAGTCTGGTGTCCTGAGGAATGTAGCAGTAGCTGCTTGGCCGTAGCTACTCAGCCAGCCAAAAATGCTCAATAGCTAAACATTTTCTTCCTCTCTTTTACCCCCAGTTCTCTTGAGGGCAGGTACTCTAAATGGCCGTACTTAATTCATGTCTATAGTTAATGGTTAGCAAACTTTTGACAAAGATTAGTATTCATTTCTTTTGTTTCAGATTTGTTTCAGCCATTTGGAAGAGGTATCTTAGATGCTGAGAAGAAATCAAGCTTTCAAAAAGGAATTATAACTTACTGAATTGCTTCTACATCTGTGTTCTATTCTGTCATTACTTAATCTCTTTTTATTTCAGCTTTAATAAATATCCCAAATGTGACTGAGATAAAAGAAGACATGAACCTTGGCTTGACTCTGATACAGAACTCAGAAACAGGCGGATTTTTGGTATGTATACAAGGACATATTCAATACATATAGAAATTCCTAAGGAGAATAGGAAAACTAAAATTCTCCACATTTTTTGATAATTCCAAGCTGAATGTATTTTGTTTTGCAGCATAGATTAATACATATTTTGCATATTTTAAAATATTCCATCCTACGGTCCCAAATCAGGAAAATTATGAATTCTCTCCTTCATCATTTACCTACTAAATATCCTATCGAAGGGCACATAATAAAGAGTCTGTAATTTAAGTCAGACAAGATAGGCAAGAATATTTCCACCATGGACGTCTTCAAATCAGTCTTGTATAGTTCTGATTATGCTTTCAAATGACATCATGGAATGTCTCCTCTACCATATGCAGTTGCAGAGTGACTGTTCTCCTGAGGTGTTACGATTTCTAGTCCCGTGGATCAGCAATATGTTTTATTTGGTTAGTGAGCTGGAGGAAGATATTTACTATGTCCATATTCTGCAAACCACTGTCCTTGGAGCCTGTGAAACAGATGTCATCATTTCTTTTAAGAAGAAAGTCTCCCATCCCCTTTCTTCTTGCCCTCCCCCACTCCCTCCTCGCCCCCCCATATCCTCATGACAAAATACTTTCTCAGTATTTGTCCAGATATTTTGTAAAAATCCTTCTAATATCAGAGGTGTTTCTGCCATGCGCCAGCTGGTTGATCCAGCTGAAAACATGGTGGTTTGTTTGTTTACAGAGATAATTTTCAGGAAAGAAGCGAGATTATTTTCCCCAGAAGGCAGTGAAACGTAGTTACGTGTGACCAGGTCCAACCTTGTCTTTTTAGCCGCAGCTAAACAGGACGGCACACACCCGTGAGGGCTGCAGCCTCGCTGGGGGATGATGAAGTCTTAACTCGCAAACAGCCTTTTTGGCGAAGTGAATACCCCGGGGGAGCACGGCTTTCTCCAATTAATTAGCGGAGCTCCCCGGCGGGGGGCGCTGTTGGTGGCGCCGGGAGGCGGGGGCAGGGGGAGGCTCCTCTCTGCCCCTCTGCCGCCACCCGCCTGCCCGTGGCTCGGCTGCCACCTGCTGGCGACTGGAGGTATTGCTCCTCAATACTCGCAGGCGGCGTGCGAGTAAGCAACGCGGGTGCGTTTCAGACCCCGCGGTTGGCGGCGCAGGTGGCTTTGCAGCAGCACAGGGTTCCTTGCGGACCGGGAAACTTGGCGGCGCAAAGCTCGGAGGCGCCAGGACGGTCAGGAATAGAAGATCCTTTGGATGAGAAAGTCTGTGGAAGGGGTTACGCTGCCGTGGTGGTTGTGAGGGATAACCCAAGAGGGCTTCTCTGATCCTGTATGCCTGCAGTCCTGCTTATTGTGCTTTTGTATACGGGTACGGGGAGACAAGGATTTGTTATTTTTATCTTTTCTTTTTGTTGTTATTTTTATCTTTTCTTTTTGTTGTTATTTTTAAAGACTTGTGGTCCCTTGTGGGCGCAGCAGTGTGGAAGCCAATACTATGCAACAGGAGTCTGTTCTGAAGTCAGTCCAAGTTTCCAGATCCTAAGAAGCTTTTCTCCTGCTGTCCAAAGTAAGGCAACATGTGCAAAACAGATTCAATTAAAAAACCGTATCAAACAAACTCAAGATACTTTGTTTCGGGGACTCTTAATTTGGGATTTTTTTTTAAAAAATGTATGTACAAAAAGCAAAGTCCTGTGATTCACACATAAAGACTCATAAATCCTGATCCAATGCTGTTATGAATATGGACTGACTCCTCTGAATTCAGAGCCATTGCACCAGTGCAGGCTTAAAATCTGCATATGGGTCTCATTCTGGCAAAACCTTCCTGATCTGAAGTGCTGCCTGTGTGAGACCTAAATATGCACCTCTGGATTTAGCCAAAGTGTTGTAAGTATGTTGAGACTGAAAGTGTGTTTAATCTCCAATTTTATTTTTCTTTTAGAGTGTTCCTCTGTTGTAGATATTGTGGTGGTTTGTGATGAGTCAAACAGCATTTATCCCTGGGATGCAGTGCGGGCATTTTTGAAAAAATTTGTACAAGGCTTAGACATAGGCCTTAACAAAACCCAGGTAAGTCAAAGACATGTTTGAGAAAGAACAAAAAAAAAAAAAAAATACAATGGGTTTTGTTAGCATTTTTAAATGAAACCAAGTGTGCTTTAGTGTAACTACGTTACCTCCCCCAAAAGCCACAGATTACACAGTTGTCCTATATGTTTTAGTATTGAATTTTTTATCTGGCAGCTAATCTACTTCAAAAGGGATTAGTCATTTGGTTCAAGAAGTCTAGGTTATATTAGTGGAGTCAGATCTCTTTCGAGGATTAGGTGTAAAAGTAATTAAAATGTAGTTGGTGAGGATGTGATAAAAGCAGAACAGATTTTTTTATGGGCTTTTCATCTGGCTCTTACTTTCCAACTGCTGCTTTTTTAAAATAGGACCTTTTTCCTGCTTGGTTACTGTCTGATCTTTGAGTTCTTTTTTCCTTTTAATTTGGTGACAGTAAGGAAAATTTTACTGCCTTTTTAAAAAGCATTTTTCTGTCTTTACAGTTGTCCATTTTCCATAGACAGTTCTGGGAACAAAGACTGGGGCACTGAATATCTCTCTCCCAAAGGCTGCTTTCTTCCTTGGGCAACTTTGGAAGTGAGGTGCTTAAAAGCTAGGCTTCCTGCTCAGTCCTTTCTGAATGTCATCTTTAGCATCTTCTCTTCTTGTTTTCTTTCATACTAAATGTATATCTTAGCATATGTCTTTAGCTTCATTTATGTTAAAAATAAATAGGGTTTACAGTGCTGTCAAGTAACTAACCTTTAGGATTTCCTTAGAAGAGATCAGAATGAGGTGCTGTCAGCTTGTATAATTTTTGCTATTTTCTCATTTTTCCCAGAGCTCCCTGTGTTAATGCTTCCAGAAGTAACCAAGCATTTAATGCCTACTATTTTAGATTGTTTACATTAACATATAGTAGTCCATAATAAATGACATAAGGTGCAAGAGGATTTTAGCTTTCTTTGCTTTCAAACATGTTAATATTAATTGGTTTCATGTGTTAAAAGAAAATTATAACCCCAAGTGCATCTGCAGAGCTTTTACTCCAACCTGACGAATAAATAAGTGTCGTGATTCTATGTAACTGATTCTAATGTGTGATAATCTAACAGAATTTCTTTATTGCATAGGTGGGCTTAATTCAGTATGCTAATGATCCACGTGTAGTGTTCAACTTGAATACATATAAAACAAAGGATGAGGTTGTTAAAGCAATGGCGGGAACGTTTCAGAAGGGAGGCGATCTAACTAATACTTTCAAAGCCATTGACTATGCAAGGTAAAACCCATTGATGATTACTGTGCAATTATTGTAGCTTGCCTTACACCCAGCAGAATTATTTGGGCTCTCACAGATGTCTGAATGTGACAGTGCATCAACCATCACAGACAAGCTTTTAGGAAAGATATAAGTAAAGATAAGGAAGAGGTAAAGTTTATCCTGGGATTCAGCAGGACCGTAGCATTCGTGTGTGCCAGTCAGGCTTTGGTTGATTGCAGAGGAAATAAAATCTGTCTGTTGTCAGTTTGTCACTGCAGCACCAGCAGCATGGAAAATAGGAAAAACTTAAAACCATGTACCATGACTCTGAATACCTATAGAAACCAGGTCTGTTTCTCAATAGGAAGATGCTATTTTGCAGTTGAATCAAGGACAGGACTCTAGGCCAAAATACATGCTGAATGAAATGACCTCAAAAATCATGTTTAGGGACACTCAGCTTTTAATGGAGTCTGTAATTGCAGTAGTATTGAATTATTATTGTTATTAATAATATTAATATTATTACTCTTCCCCTTTGTCTGAATTTGGTGGAACCAATTCCTGGATGCTCTGGTGTTAGAAAACATTAAAAGTTGTGACAAAAAGGCCCCTTTTTATTTTGAAATATTTGTACAAAAAATATTATTTTCCTGGAATGTGTATTTCTATCAGAAATACCATCCAGTCCTACTTGGTTTTTTTGGGATTTGTTCTACATCCTTGATTACATTTCTGATGGCTCTTTAAAGCAGTGCTTTGAAAAGAAGCCATCAGGAGCATAACTGAAAACTCTTATTGCAGATTGCTAATTTCCAAATAAAAACCACTACAGATGCACCTTGTTCAAAGTCAGTGATGGACATATTCATTGCAGTGTATATACCGAATACTATCCACTATAAATTAACGTGATAAATCCAATATTTTATAACAGGCAGCATGCCTTCTCACCTGAATCGGGAGGACGTCCCACAGCCACAAAAGTAATGGTTGTTGTGACAGATGGTGAATCACATGATGGCTCCAACTTGAAGACAGTGATAGGTAAATGCAATGAAGACAACATAACCAGATTTGGCATCGCTGTAAGTAATACTATAATTACATATATTATTGCAATTTTTGAAACGTCATCTTGTGGTATGTGTATGAAAGTGCATGTTCTATATATGAGCTGTATATAATCCATGCATTGTTACACTGAAACTGCAGACTGAAACTAGGTAAAATTAATCTTTATGAACTAGTGAAGTGTTGGTCTTCTTGTACTGGCTGAAAAAGCAAAACCAATATTACCTGAGCAATTTCAGTGTTTTTCTCTTTTGCCTTGGTTTATGTATTTTTCCAATCTGAATGGTCCCTTATGGGGGAATACAGTCTGATAAGCAAATCAGTAGTATGAATGAAGGTAATTTTTTTTTTTTTTAAGATGTAGAATATTTAATCAAAAATATAGAAGGAAAGGCAGTAATGCCATGATTTCCTTCACTCTTCTTATTTTGTTCTTTTTTACACAAGGTTTTGGGATACCTAATCAGGCATGAACTTGATACTAAAAACTTAATTAAAGAAATCAAAGGAATTGCTAGTCATCCAACAGACAAGTATTTCTTCAATGTGTCATCTGAGGCTGCTCTACTGGAAGAAGCAGGAACACTCGGAGAGCGCATTTTTAGTATAGAAGGTAAAATACTCCATATCTCTGAAAAATTAGACATGATTCTCCCAGCTGATGAACTAAGGGTTTTATTTAGCTTCACCTTAGTGTAGTACTGTGAAAACAAGTCCTGCTCCCTGGGAGGGCTCTGGTTTGCACAGGTGTGCCCCCAGCTACTCCACCCCTAATGAGTCTGAGCTTCAAGTTAGTTTCTGCAGTTTGTGGGAAATACTGATGATGAAAATTTCAGTCAAGTCCTGGGCTTTAGACACCCGCTGGGAGCTTGTCCATATGTATACAAATGTATTCAGAGCTATTACCACCAGAGGAGTAAAGGTATTCTATGCTTGTCAGACTCACCTCTGTTTTTCTGTTAATGCTAAGCAACTGTGAATTTAAAAAGCAAATCAGAAGACTAGGTTACTGATTACAGAACTGAAAAGCTATGGTAATGCAATCTGCGTGGCGTTTACCAGGTGCTGTCCCTAGCATCAGCCACAGTCCTCTGGGTACTGTTTGGTGCAAGGTGCTGTAGAGGTGGCTCAGAGGCACTTCATCCTTCCCGAAAGCCAGCTTTTTAGAGCCAAATTTAGAACATGCTTATGATCTGTCCTCAGCCCTCCTAAACTCAGGATGGGTTCTCCTCTCCTCCCCCCCTCCTCTTCCACCTCAGTCTATTCTTTACCAGGCCCGTGATGCTAATCATCAAAGGGGTTGGAGGTTTTTTATATTCCTGTTGAATTACTGTCAGCCGAGTCCCATCCATCTGTCTTAGAACATATTCCTGCATGTCATAGTATTTTTCAGGACAATTAAAACACTTTTATAAGTCCTATATGATAATAAGCATTCATTTGAAAGTTGTGAATATACAGTTATTAAAGGTGCTAATTTCAGTACATTATTAGTACTTCCTAGGAAACATAAAAAGAGATTATCCACAGTGACAATATTGTGCAGACTAATTCCAGCCATCTTTATCATCATCTTCTGCCTTTTTTGAAAGACACTCAGAGCATCGTGGTTCCATCTTACCAATTAGCCATTAAACTCTCCAAATATGCTACACTGTATTAATTTTCAGATTTCTGTTGTTTGTAATTGTTGGAAATGTTTTAGCAGACTTGGTGGATTTGTAAAAAATAACATACAGCCCTTTTATAGCTACACTCAGAGATGGTAATATTGGATCACTTCTGTTGTTTAGTAGAGTTAACCGTATGTGAATACTTGTTTTACCAGGTACAGATCAAGGTGATACATTCCAAATGGAAATGTCACAGGTGGGCTTCAGTGCGTATTACTCACATAAAAAGGTATGTGGATTTAATTATTTTAATGATACAAATAGATGCAATTACATAGACACAAATGCTTAGAAGTGCAACAAAATAATACTGATAAAACACAATGACCAATTTTCAGATTTTTTTACAGTCAGGAGAATGCCAGGTTATTGTGTTTGGTTGTTTTTTTTCGCATTTGAATACCACAAACATTCCATATAATAGATGCTGAATGTACCTGAAATGAAAAAATATACATTAATATATGAGGTTGAGTAATAGTTTCTTTCATTTAATGATTCTGAAAGGTGTTAATCCAATTATTTTGGTGATTTCTGAGTTCATATAGCATGAAAAATTCAATTGCTCCAAGTTAATATTTTGTAGTTGAATAACTCAGAAGAATTGAGACCATATTGTAAAGCTGGTGTATTTCTAGGCAGTCACAAGATGTAAGTAAATCAAGTCTGAAAAGAATTTGTCTAATATTTATAAAGTTAATACTGTTTGTTTAAAGTATACTTCACTTAAAATAGTATATAAGACTTATATTTCTTGCTAATCAATTTTAAGGTTATCTTGACCAAATAGGTTCTCCTTGTAAAATTCAGGTGTAGTTCGAGCTGCTCTCAACTGAAAATACAGAAAGGTTGTTTCTTTCTCATAGCCCTTAAAGATGAATTAAATAATTTTTTAAAATTCCTCTGTATTTGCAGAAATTGAATGTTAAATTTAACAAACACTCAAAGCTAGTAAATGGCAAAAAATGGGAAATATTTTGGATTTTCTTCAGGAGAATCACATATATTATTTTTACTGCAGTTTTCTATAAGACTGTCTCCATTCAGTAAAGAATGTTAATAATGTGAATAATCTAAGCCATATTTGGTTTATGTGTACAAGTCTAAAATTAAGTATTTCCGTATTGTGTATTCTGTATAATAAGCCATATTAATTTGGATTGTATATTTAACTGTTCTATCAAGAACAGCTCCTTGCAAAACACTTAAAGTATGACATTTTGTGTCGTCTTTTCGATCAGTTTTTGTGTGCTAGCTTTGGCACTGTTGTTGGCAAAAGGGGGTCTTTAGCTGTTTCTTACAGTTTTGTTTGATTCTCAGTCTTCTGAGGATCATGAGAGCATAAAAGCATAGACTTGGCAAGCCAAACCCCAGGGTGGACAGGCTTAGGAAATTATCACAAGGTTTAAATAAACCCATTTTATCTTGATTTGCAGTGCTCCAGGAGCTAAAGCAGTCACTTATTCTCTCGCAGTAGAGGGGTGATAATCCCTCTTAATAGGGCACTAAAGTCCTGCGTATAAGCGGTACCTATAAGCAGCTCCAGTCAACTGCTTGCAGTCATTAGACTGCCTTAAACACAGTGATGTAGGAAATTACTAATGGTAACTTCAGCTTCGCTCACACTTTTTCTGAAATAGGTAGTTCTAAAATATTGTGGTTTATTTTTTAAAGGATGTTCTGCTTCTGGGTGCTGTTGGGGCCTACGACTGGAGTGGAACAGTAGTTCAGGAGTCTTCAGAGAGCATCACCACCTTTCCAAGCCATGTGTTTGAAAAAATTCTCCAGGACAGGAATCATAGTTCTTATCTAGGTAAGGGACTGAAATACAAATCTGGAAATCTGTCAAACCTTTATTAAGATATTAAAGAACTTGGGAAATTCTGCTCTCTAGTCAGACTCCTGTTAAGAACTGATTTGAGAATATGGAAAGAATTTTGCATCCTAAAAGATTTTATTAAATGGTCAACAAGTCATTGAATGAAATCTTTGAAATCCTTATTGTATTTTTAAAATTCTACTTGTATCAATATGGTAAGCTGAAAAAAAAAAAACAGGCTTTGTCACAGAGACATAAGAAGTCATGGGATTTGAAAAGGCTGCCTAGTGTATCTTACTGATGATTATGGGTACTGATGATTATGAAAACAGGCTTTGTCACAGAGACATAAGAAGTCATGGGATTTGAAAAGGCTGCCTAGTGTATCTTACTGATGATTATGGGTACCTTTTGTCTTAATATTTGTGTGTACATGTGGATAAGAATTTGATTGACTTGTTCTCACATGCTCACTCTTTTCTTGGTCTTTTCCAGTTCAGTTTATAGTTCTAGGACTATTGCTGCAGTTTAACAGAGGTCTCATTTATAACCCCAATATATTTTCTGATGCATATTTTTGTGATCCTGTAAAGCCACTCTGTTTTCTCAGTCCACTGAAAGGTTTTCTGCAAACCTGCAACATGCTTGCTCTGGTGATTCATTCCTGAATAATGCTGCTACATTAAGCACCTAAGACTTTCTTATCCTTTGAGTTATTTAATGAGATGCTACTTTGGCAACTAACATTTCCCATGGCTTAGAAGTAGCTCTTTTGCATGTGTGACCTCTTCAGATTTTCTATTCTTCCCTTTTCTAGAATAATTCTTAAAAAGATAAGGTCATATTCTTTCAGCACTTCTCCACAAGGGAAGGAGTACTTTCTAGAGTATTGGCCTCAATCTTTTTGGAGCGAGCAATGTTGTTGCCTTTTCTGTCCCTTCATTTCCTTTCCACCTCCTTTCCCCACTAAAAGCTCTCTGTGCCAACTCTCTCTCGCCAGCTTGGCAGTGCCAAGCTAAAGGGCTACTAGCACATCATGGCTTGCTAGACTGGACCACGTTCTGCACTGCACTCTCTCACTTCAAATGGCTGCATGTTGTATTAATTAGGGATGTGTATCCTTAACTTAGAGAATAAAATCTTGTTTTGTTGTTGCTTGTTGAACTCCTAGTCTCCAATGACGTTCTCTCCCTAGAAAAAGAGTGACTGAACACAAGTCTGAATTAGACTGGTATATGTAGTGATCAAGGCATAATCCTTTTAGACTGTGCTCCTCACATGGAGCTTGCTAAAGACCTTCATATTCTGCCCAGTCACTGGGATTTTGCTATTCAGTTTAAACTACAGTCTTTATAAATTATTATTTTGTTTTCTTCTCTTACAATAAGTTTGCTGTGATTAAACCACAGAAATGTACAATATGTAGTAATGCTAGCTTTATAGCGCTAATACATGTTTAAAATATTTTCAAGTACTAAAAGATGTTTCCTGAAAGCAAATGATATTAGAATAATAGGAATGAGGATTAAAATGTTCAAAAAAGTTCAATCAGCCTAAGCCCTTCAGCTGAAAAGCCATTAATATAGCCTGCTGTATTCAGCCAATACACTGGGCTGTGGTTTGGTGAGCTGTGGGAAAATGCACTGCAAGCTTTGCAGAAGCTAGGTGTTCCTTCCTGGTTTGAAGGCTGGCCCAAATGTTCATCTCATGTTTCTCTTTATTTCTTCATTCCAATGGTACTCTTTGAACACTTTTTCCTATCTCCTTCATAAGCATGACATTTTTGTGGTCTGCATTTTACTGAATAGGCTAAACTATTGTTCATGCTATTCTGCAAACCTGCTTCAACTTGATCTGTGTGGCCTTGTTCCCTGCAGAAGACTATTGCAAATTTTATGCATATGTGACAGCTTAACTTCCCATCTGGAAGCATCATTCTCTGCAACTAACATACCAGATTGACTCATTCTCTGTGCCTTTATGGATAACGAACTGACAACTTGTTGTTAATGGTCTTTCACACACATAAATGTTGGCTTCTCTCCCCAGGTTATTCTGTTGCTGTCCTCTCAACTCAGAGCTCCGTCTATTTTGTTGCTGGCGCACCAAGATCCAACTACACTGGCAGAGTAGTGGTTTATGATGTTGACAGTGATGGTAATATCATAATTGTGCAGTCCCAGAGAGGCGAGCAGGCATGTATATTTTGGTCATGAGTGCAGATTTTGCAGGCATCTGTTTTTATTGACAAAGCAGTAAATTGCAGTGCATTTGTTCTGAAAATCCGTCTTTCTTGCAAGGCATTTAGAATCCACTTGAACTTTTCTCTGCCACTAGACTATTTCAATGAGGTTAACTGTAATTCTTAAACACTATTTCAGGAAGTCATCCAACTAGTGATAAAAGATAATATACAAAACTACGTAATGTGCCATGAAGTGGCAATGCAGGCTTGCAGCCCAGAAAGCCAACTGTATCTTGGGGTGCCTTAAAAGAAGTGTGACCAGCAGGATAAGGGAGGTGATTCTGCTGCTCTAATCTACTCTGGTGAGACCCCAGCACAAGTACTGGAGTCCTGTATGCAGCTCTGGAGCCCTCAGTACAAGAAGGACATGGACCTGTTGGAGTGAGTCCAGAGGAAGGCCACAAAAATGATCAGAGGGCTGGACCACCTCTCCTGTGAAGATAGGCTGAGAGAGTTGAGATTGTTCAGCCTGGAGAAGAGAAGGCTCTAGGGAAACCTTATAGTGGCCTCCCAGTATTTAATGAGGGCCTACAAGAAAGCTGGAGAGGGACTTTTTACAAGGGTGTGTAGTGATAGGATGAGGGGTAATGGCTTCAAACTGGAAGAGGGTAGGTTTAGATTAGATATCAGGAAGTAATTTTCCACTGTGAGGGTTGTGAGGCACTGGAATGGGTTGCCCAGGGAAGTTGTGGATGCCCCATCCCTGGAAGTGTTCAAGGCCAGGCTGGATGGAGCTTTGAGCAATCTGGCCTAATTGTGAGGTGTCCCTGCCCATGGCAGGGGGTTGGAACTAGATTAACCTTAAGGTCCTTCCAACCTAAAGCATTCTATGATTCTGTCAACCTGGCCTAACTGGGAGAGACTCAGTAAGGTCCACTCTGCCTGAGAAGTTGTGAAGTAGATGACATCAAAAGAGAGATTTGGACGCTCATTCTCTTTTTCTCCCTTTGGAAAAAAGCAAAGAGTTTACATGGTTTCTGTTTGTTTGTAAGACAAATCTGAGAGCAAGTCAGATTGGGTAGTTTCATATGCACAGCTTAATATAAAAAAGTATACCTTCCATAGCTTATTCTCTGTTTGCATTGTTATTGCTGAGTGATAAGACCATAGCAGCAGCTACTGGGCAGAAACAGTGGGCACATCAGAAGGATATGATTCTTAAACACAGGAATATGCTATATATCAATTTCATTCCAATGGGCAGTATTGGACTATTTCTGGGTGTAAGTTTTCTGAGTCAGGTGCTGAAACTTTATGCTTTATAAAATCCACGTACAAACACTGCTCTCTTATTACTGCTTTCAGATTGGCTCCTACTTTGGCAGCGTGGTCTGTTCAGTGGATGTTAACAGGGATTCTGTGACAGATGTGCTACTTGTGGGTGCACCGATGTTTATGAATGACCTGAAAAAAGAGGAAGGGAGAGTATATATGTTTTCCATCACAAAGGTAAGAATGGCACCATCGCAAAGCTGGGACCAGCCTCCAGCCTCTCTGTCCATGCTAAGCACTGACATTTTCATTTGCAGCTGCAGGGTTTTACTGTTGTTCCTGGACTACAGTTTTACCAAAGAAGAAGCAGTCCAAACTGCAGTAGCACTCAGTGGCACTGTCTGTTCTGTTAAGTAAGGGAGTGATCAGAAGAGCGGTCTCTGGCCCCACAGCCAACTGGTGCAGCAGACTCGCTCAAGCCGGCATTGCTGACTTATTTCAAAGCACACTGGCCACATGCAGGCTAAAAGGCCTTTGGCCCTGGATCTTTTCAGGGGCCTCTAGGTCACGATTTCGTGGGTCTTTTTCAAAGTGCTCAAAATATCGCAAGCGGTGTTTTTCGTAACGAGAAGCGGAGCATGAGCTTTTCCTGGGGTGTGGGATAAGGGCAGGGGTGAATGGTGCCAGGGGAATGCAGGTGGAGCCCGGAGTCCTGCCCGGTGCAATCTCGCCCATTCTGCTTTTCAGGAGCAGCTGCAAACTTTCCCCAGAGCTGCCTCTGCATGTAATCTGGGAATAAGACATCTGGAACAGACCAAAATGCAGTCAAAAGTTAAGCAGGAACCTGCTGCTGTAGGTGACTCACTGGTCCTGGTTTTAGGCACTGTGCCAGGCACTGTACACAAATACAACACAAGGTTGATCATTTCTCTAAAAAAAGCTTAGCTGAAGGCTTTTGCTAATTGTTTGCCATTTGATTTAGGCAAATCTGTTCAATACCTGACAGTAGTCCCAAACCAGTTTTAAAAAATGCCCAGTTTTCTGCATTGTTTTGTAGACTTTCACACTGGATGGTTGCTCACATTGTCTCCTTTGTTCAGTGAAGCTATGTTATTTCTTTGATGGTTGACTGACAGAGTTTTTATTCAGACCTGTGGTAGGTGTTTTCAGAATATATGTATTAACAGTCCCGCAGCCTCTGGCACTTTTGAACAGTCTCTCAGTCAATCTTTGGATGCATGGATATGCGAAGTAAATTAATACCTGCCATCCATCAGAGAAAACAGAACACTGCCTTTTTTACTGGGTAAATTGCAATCACATAAATGGAGAGGAAGGACCACCTTCCTTCAGCAGCAGCTGAAGTTTCCCTAAGGAAATTTCAAGGTAGATGGAGGTGCTGGAAGTAGTACTGCTGGCAGCTGACATTGGTCTTTATGACTCTGGAATTAGAGTCTGGAATTAGAGAAATACGGAAGAAAAATGAAGGACATTTTTTTCATGTTTTGAAAACTGAATAAACTGGAAGACTATCCTTAAAATATTTATTCTTTGTCAAATGCCAGGTTTAAAATTATTTTAAAATTAAAAATAATGAAATAATAATTTTCTTTTTTTTTAAAGAACCTGGATTTATGTAAAAGGTTGCGCAAATAATACTTTTCTAGTCATTTTTAATAAATAACTTGGCTGGTATTTCTAAAATTTTAAGCACAAGCACCTTTAACTGCGGTTAAAGATGAAAATTATATTTGCCAGAGTTGAATTTTAGCTAGTGTGAATGTGATTATTTAACTGTAAAGATCTCCAATCTTTCTTTCTTCATTGGCACTGGAGAGGTCAGGAGTTTAGCATTTGGACACATGTTTTTTGCATTAGTTTAGTTAGGAAATTCCATTTCTGTTTCAAAGAATTATGTCCAGTTACATAATTTCCATTCCCTCTGCATAAAAACTGGTAATCCAAAACTGGAAACCGTATTTTTCAATGTATTGTGAAACTTTCAGAACAGTCAGATGAGGACAGTGAGAGCGTTTAAGCTTCATACATATGGTTATATTTGCTGTTAGTCCTTTGCATAGCATGCTTTAATTCTGCTGTGTAATGCTTGCCAAGACTCTGAGACATAATGCAAACTGAATGGGCAATACAATGGGGAAGGAATTCAGGGCTGAGCAGTCCAAGGGGAATGTACTGGAAAACAAAAACAAAAAACAATGCACATAGATACTGCTCCTATGTCTAATCTAGTGCAATGATAGCTGTGTTTTTGCTTTTTCTTCTTTTTCCCTCTATAAAGGGAATTTTGGATCAACGAGAACTCTTGGAAGGTCCACAGGGGTCAGAAAACGCTCGCTTTGGATCAGCGATTGCAACCCTTGCAGACATTGACTTGGATGGCTTTAATGATGTTGTAATAGGGGCACCACTGGAAAACCAAAACTCTGGAGCAATTTACATTTACAATGGATTTCAAAAGACTATACGTACCAAATATTCTCAGGTAATTAACTTTGTTGCATAGTATTGTACTCCATGCCTTTAGATCTGCTAGAGGAAAACAGAAGGATTTCCTGTATTTTAATTGACTATTGTTTCATCCTCTTAAAGGATTACTGTTATTTCCGTGGCTTATTTTAAATTTTGTGCCTCTCCTTAATTCAGCTGTCAGCAAGCCCTGGTTGATCTTGTTGTGCTTATAAGTGAAGCATATAGAGGAAGAGGAGTTGCAAGATGCTCCATCTGAGCCTCTTAGAATTTTTGGTGGCTGTATGTGAAGTCAGCTAATTTCCTGTACATTTTTTGACACCCGTTATTCCGGTTTTTAGGGTTGATGTACAGCAATGGAGATGAAAATTACAAATATTAAAGGAAAAGAAAGGGTCTTTGCCTATCCTATAAGCTAATATAATGTCAATTTCCATGCAGACTTTCTGGTTGCAGAAAGTATTTGTTAGAAGCCCGGTTAAGCTTCCTATTCTTTGAGTTGCTCAATGTGAGCTGGAAAAAGTTTTCAGTAAGTACTAGCTGGCATACAGCAGTCAGTTAGTTGATCTGCACCCAAGACAGAAAAATCTAGTCCATTGTCTGCTCCAACAGGGGAGGAAAAAGTGCTTAAAAGCATCTGAGAAAATATCCACAAAAGTATTATGTTTAAACAATACATAGCATATACAGGGAATACCAGTGAAAATCCATTGCTTAGGATGCTATCTGCAGAATTAAGCAAGCTTGTGGCAAGCTCAGTAACCAAACTCTCTTCCCCAGAAAATTTTAGGATCGGATTCTGCTTTTGGACAACGGCTCCAATTCTTTGGAAGATCAGTAGATGGCCATAGAGACTTAGATGACGATGGCATTACTGACGTATCAGTTGGTGCTGATGGAAATGTGGTTCTGCTATGGTTGGTAAACTCTTTTAGAAAGGAAACACTTAATGATTCAAATGCAAGTTGAGCATGTAGCTAATTAAACATCAAAACAAACAAACCAAAAAGCTCTTTCATTCCATGTGTTCAGAGCTAACATACTTACTGCCTCATTGCTGCTATCGTAGCTAGCTGAAAAACAGCATTAGACTAAACCTCTTTTAAGCATGGATCATCAAACCATGGAAAGCCAAGGCAGCGTGGGGGGCCGAGACAGGGCACGCCGGCGGAAGCCGAGTGGTGGGGGCTGCCAGGAAGGACCTGGGCTTGGATGGGGAGAGCCAGGAGACACCCCTGGCTGCTGCTGCTGTGCAGACACGTGGTCCAGGGAGAAGGGGAAGCAGCAGGGAAGGGGACTTGCAGGGACTTCAGTAGCCAGGGTATAATTTTGATAGCTGAGCCTGAGACAGGTGAAACCACCTCCCACACAACCTGTGTGACCTTCACTGGTTGGTAGGTTGATCTAGGGGAGAGGGTTGTCCTGCAGGGTAAGAACAGAGAATAGTGAAAGAGAGTTGGCAACTATTTCTGGCAAGAAAACTATCTTTTTTGGCATGTGGCCTTTGCCAGAGCAATCTGAGTGCTTCCACCAAATAAAGAAGAAAGGCTTCATAGAAGCTAAATCTTCTGCCTCCCTAAGTACTGTGTATTTTCCACTACTTCCTTGAGGAGCTAAATTAAAATGCAGCTTGCTTTCCTATCTGTCGCCTGTCTTCTCGCCTGAGGCTCCCCATTGTGAGAAGAAAAACATGACTGAATTGCTACTTATTTCATAATGAAACAAGATTATTAAAAATGAATGGTCAGTATGGACCTTTGACCCACAACAGAACTGCTGCTGGTGCGGGTGGGAATTGCATTAAAGAAAATTATGCTCCTTGGAGTACCAGCATTTATTTAGTTTTGATTAATGAAGATGCTCATTTTCATTTCACTCTGGCATTTGGTCTGATTAAGGAGTTTCACTTTTGATTAAAGTGTTTGTTTTTACATGCAGGGTTCCTTTGAAACTGTTCTTCAAAATCTTGATTAATTACATGAAAGTTGTTTTTCTGAAAAATAAGAGTATTAATTAAAATGAAGAATTACCCTTTTTTGCCTTCTCAGAGGAGCCCAGTAGCTTCCCTAAAGGAGCAGAAGAATCTGTTACTTATTGGGAAAACTGATATCCCAATGCTCTAATCCTTCCCTTAGGATAAAGTCATTGATTATCCATTAATTTGACATGATAAATTATTTGTTGTCCTTACTGAAAGCTACTGTATCAACACATTCACTTCTATGCAAAGAAAAATACTTTTACTACTGCCATTAAAAAATGTTTACATTGAAAACCAAAAAAATCTATGTTACCTTTATAGGTAGTAATAGACAACAGTTTCTATGTTACCCAGTGCTCTTGAAACCACATGTAACCTTTTAAAAATATTTTGCAGGTCACGAAGCATTGCAAGTGTCTCCATAATTGCCTCATTTAAACCTGAGAAAATCAGTCTGCTGAACAAGAATACAGAAATAACTGTCAAAATATGTTTTCAGGCTACATTTAGACCTGTTAAGAGAAATAATCAAGTGGGTAAGAGTATTTCAATAACTTGTGTCATATTAATTTCTTTAAAAGTCCATTACTCAGAGTAGGGAAATTCTAAAGATATATTAGATTGAATGTCAAGGCAAAATCAATATAAAACGTAAGTGCTTAGGAAAGTGTTTTTAGGGCCTCCTTTCAACACTGGCTCCATAATCTTTGAAAAGTGAGGAATTAACCATATAAAGGAGAGCTGTTCAACAAAACCCAGAAAATGTCATTAGTGAGAAGCTGATTTTTTTCAGCCTAGTGGTTTCAACAGCAGGCTGCACACTTTTCTTCTCTGCAGGAAAAATAAAAAAAATAATCCATAGGCTCAGTGCAGATGTCAGTGGGCAGAAGCTCTTCTTTTCAGAGGACAGGAGAGCACTAAATATTTCCGAGACCAGCACTGGCCTCTCATGAAGCTATTTAGTTAAAAGTACACGTCATGGATAGCACCAGTTGGAGTGCTTCAGTGCTATGTGTAGTGCCTTTAGGAACTCATGATTGTGAGTATAAAATAACAGTGAACTTCCACAGTGTATTAGTCATAAGATGAAGAGAAAACGACAGAAATTATTATGTGATTGAAGAGAAGATGCAGATTTTTTTATAGTCTCCTCAGAGTTCAGGGCTATTGTTGCAAGGCCCCTTTATCTAGTGTAATCCTGGCCCTGCTGACTGGCTTCTTGCCTGAGCTGCGGCTCAAACATCTGCAGTGGAGACTGGATTGATGGCCATTTAATGTATTCTCTGTGGATGAGAACTTACGTCAGGATTTAAACCTGTTTGACTGCTTTGGAAAACACATGAGAAAATTTTATCATTTTGAGACGGCTCTGCGTTTAGCAAGCTACGACAAAAGTAAAATATTTACTGTGGTTTGGAAAGCCTGATCATTCAGTAACATTGAGCATAGTAATGAGATCATGGGCAGTCATACTCAGCAAAAAATGTACTGTTACTTTTCTTGTAGCTATAAAGTACAATGCAACATTGGATGCAGATCTTCAGTCCTCAAGAGTGACTTCTAGAGGACTGTTCAAAGAAAATAATGAGAGGTACTTGCAGAGGGATCTTGTGGTACATCATGAGGAGAATTGTGTTCATGATGTTTTCAGCGTACAGGTAGGTGCAATTGCAAGCAGCCTTATGTAACAAAAGTGATCAGAGGAAGATGATTAGTTTTATGCATAGTTTACTCAATGATTTACGTTTCTCAAATCCCCAATAACTGAAAAATACTTAGTAAGATTCTGATTTCAAAGAAATGAATAATTGTCAAATTCAGCACCACTTTTTAGAAGTTGTTCTTCATTATGTACTTCAGCTCTGACATAACACAGAGCCCTTAGTCTATAATTTCAATAGATTTTAATTTCCCTTTGAGTAGATTCTTTTGTAAGAACTGACATACATGCAAATGTTTTCTCTTAGATAAACAGCATTTCAAGCAGACTTCTGGTACATGCCAGGCTTAGGTAATACACCTAGGAAAAAAATAAAAATAAGAAAGTCTCCCTCTTTCTCTAGAACCAAAGACCAAACATATGTCTGAGAGCTGCCTTTAGCCCCCTGCGTGACACTAGGTCAGGTAGAGGACTTTGATTCCTGCTCTTCTTTGCAATACAAGTATCTTTGACTTTTTGATCACACTTAGTGCCATTATGGAGCCATGATATGGGTTAGAGGGGCTAGAAGAGTATTCATCCAATACTAAGAAATGGAGAAGACATGAGGTATATTGTGATTTAGTGTTGCTCATGCCCAGCTGCTCTCTTTGATGGTAAGGTAGAGTGAAATAGGAATCTGACTTCTGCAGCCAGGTAAGAATGAAGGTCACCTAGTGGTGGCTTTTGAGAACAAGCTTCTGCAGCTACAGAGAATCTGCATGTTCCTTTGCCCTAGAAGTGTGATGAATGGAGTTTCCAGGAATCCTAGGAAAGCAAGTTTTATCATGGAAATGACACTAAAAGCTGTTTAGTAGGAGGAACCCATACTAGGCAATCTCACAAAATTATTTTGGTCAAGAAATTAAGCTTTGCACTACTACTTTTTCTTGTTTAGAGCAAGTATGACTTTACTGTGCATTCTCAATTTACAACAGAATTACAGATTTTACCCTGTTTGCTGTGCTGACAGCTGTCACCTGAACCATGTGTTTTACAGGAACCTTCCGATGCAGTGAATTCCCTTAGTTTGCGCATTGACATTGGCCTTGCAAACCCTGGCTCCAGCCCGGTCCTTGATATATATTATCCTGCATCTGTGGCCTACAGCGTAAGTATGCAGACTTACTGTCCAAAAATGCATGGCTATACACACCTTCATAATATGTGGCTCTGACCAAAGAGGTACATGCAAGTGAAAAGTGGTCTTCTAGTTAAGTCACTGGGCCAAAATCAACCATCTGGGGTGGGCACGGGGGTGTTCCCTGGTTCCTTTCATACCTTTGTCTGTATTGCATGGGCTTGCTCACATACACACATACACATCAGCCGTCATGGCATAACAAGCATGTTGGTAGAGCCACATCATCGTTGAGGTGACCTTCTAGTTGATGGCAAAGATGAACTATTTTAGGTTAGTTTAGCCTACAGTAAAAGAGTGTACAAAAAAAGAGATGGAACTCCTTTGATTACATTGCATTTGTTGTGGGTTAACAATAACCCATCTGCACCATTCTTAGTGATCAGTTGCATGTAGTAACATATTATTCAGTGTTAACTTGTTCATGTGTCAGTCAGAGGGATCTTCTTTATCTGTAAACCAAGAATGGGCTTCATCTCAAAGGTATCTGCACTCTTCTGTCCATAGATAATTTTAAAGTTGAAGCGTTGTCATTAGGAAATGTTTTTGTTTTTTATAGATTCCTTTTATTAAAGACTGCGGTGAAGATGAACTTTGTATCTGTGATCTTGTTCTGAATGTTCAGCGGAAGGCAGATGACGGGTAAGAGCTGAATCAGTGAAATTGTTGGTGTCGGGTGTTAAATTTTTACCAGTTGGCTTATCTGTAGGCTTTGGAATTTCTAGATGAGACTGGCTTTCCAGTTCAACATCTACTTAGAAATAGCAGGGATAAAAAAACCAATACCATTTCTGTCTAGATAACTAATCAGGGAAAAAGAGGTATGAGAGGAGCACAAGTATAGAAGAAGGGCTCTTGTCAGCTTAGACCAACCAAGCGTTGGTACCTTAGGGACTGAAGACACAGTGAGCATTCAGAAGAATTGTGTCTGGCTGTGGGGAAAGGGAGCTCACTGGGAGAGCAGCAGTGGCTGCAGCTGCCATCTTGGTCCCTCCCACAGGGAGCAGTGAGGATTCTGCAGCAGGCTGTGCCACTGGGGAGCCAAGGTCAGCCATTCAGGCAGCACATATTCCAAGTCCATAAGCAGGTATACACATACATGTGCAGTACGCAGAGAGACAGGGCTACCTCTTCCTAAAGTTGCCATCCAAGTCCCCTTCCCACTCTTTGCCCACCTTCCTGCCAGACTAGAGCCCTTGAAAATTCAGCAAAGTGGCTTGGACCATTATATAATCAACGTCCTGCACTTTTGAGAAGACACTAATTCCATTTGCTTTTAAGAAAAGCCATCACATAGCTTTTTTATGTCAAAGGGTTTATAAAGCAGAGCGTTTAAGCATGTAGAACGTAGGAATGGTCCTGCTGTGCTTGTTAGTTGTTGTTGACTACAGAGAACACATTTGCATGATCCACAGCTGTCCTAGTACCTCTGTTTACAACAATGGACTTTATTTTCCAACAGCAAACAGCAGTTTGTTGTCAGCAGCAAAAACAGAAGACTGACATTCAATGTGAAATTGAGAAATAAAAAGGAAAATGCATATAACACCAGAATCCAGGCTACGTTTTCTGACAACTTGTTTTTTGCTTCATCGTCTTTACCGGTACGTGGTACCCATACTCACTGTTTCTGTTATTACTACTGATTTTCAAGCTTCTCAAAGAAATTATTATTTTTTCTTTCTAGTAGTGCCTATCCCAGGAAAGAATTTGTGTTCAAATCTCTCTCCCAATTTATTTTCTTGGATACCAGAATTATTCCCTTCGGCATATCAGTTTATTTAGGTCAAGGAGAGACACTGCCAACTCAGCATAAAAGTTGGCAAAGTGTTGAATTTGACCTCACCTCAGTATTTCAGTCATCTTTTCCTCACTTCAGGCCTTGGCACCCGCATCTTCTGCTTGACTCTCAACAACATGCCTGAATGAAGTTGCTGTGACACAGGGAATTTGTATTTGATAAATCAAGCATGCAGCATTGATGATGCGGCCTTAAAGCACAGACTTTGGATCTAGAAATAGCATTTCTGCCAAGGCCGTGTGTTCCAGCTAGACAGTTAATCAGATTTAAATGATTGCTATACCAGAAGCTTTTCTAATGAATTTTGTCTTAGGAAAGGGAAAAGAAAGGAATTATGCATACTATTTTGGGGAATGCAGTAAATCTATAATCTACGCTGTTGCTCCCAAACAATTCATGAAGGATGAAACCCAGACTTCAGTGCTTGGCTTATGTGGCCAGGCTGCTACTGGAGAGGTGCGTGATAATCCTAGGGGTGAAGTCCAGAGCAATCCCTATACTGAAGAGAGAGGAGGGATAGGAGCATTCATCACTGCCCAAAAGCAGCATTTTCCTGAACAATGAACTGGCAGAAATACTCTACACAGCGCTGAGGGTGACCCTCTACCTCCCCATCCTGTTGTGCAGCAAAATTGCTCATTGCACTCATGTCAAAAGACCACACTGGAGCTAGGATTTTCTTTTGCTTTAAAAGGCCATTAGCTTAGAAGCCTTTTACCCTGCAAGTGAAGCTTTTGACCAAAAATGTGTCTGCTTCAAGCAGGAAGAAAAGCTAAAGCTGAGAATGTATGGGTGTTGTTTTGGGCGTTTGTTTTGGTACCATAACTCATGAATGGTAAATGTCTGGTAGGGATGCTTTTAACAAAAGACAGTACATTTTAATGAATTCTTGTCAAAGTGATGATAACTGGCTATGGTCTACAAGTTTGTCTTTGATGTGGCATGATGACATGCTAAATATTCTGAAAAGTAGTAAATAAACATTTATGTCTTGTAGATTTTCCTACAAAGAGTACGATAGAGTTCCCCTCTGCACACTAACTTCTACAGTGAGCGTACTTCACTAGCTCTCAGGTCATGTAAATACAGCTGAAAAAGTTCTATAAAGATGCTGTAAAAAAGCACTACAGGAGTTAATGCTGGAGGTGATCTGTATTCTTAAGCCTGTATTCCTTCTTCCCAGCCCAGCACAAAATTCTAGTATCATTACAGCTCACAAGAAATCGCATGGGATTGGTCTTTGTCCCACCTTTCTCCTGCCTTTCTCCAAGCCCTTGCCTGTTCCCCACCCACCTGCTGCATCTCTCAGAATTACTGCCATAACACTTATCTGTACTACTCCTTAATGTAATACATCTCCTGTTGAAGATCCAAACTGGGAACTTTCTCTCTTGCTATAACAAAACCTTATACTAGCATGACTTTTCTGTCTGTTTCCTCTACAGAGCGATGGGACTGAAGTCTCGTGTCAGACAGGAACAGCACAAAGTACAGTCATTTGCCAAATAAGCTATCCTGTTTTCAGAACAGGACAACAGGTACAGCTAGCATGTTTAAATAACCTTGAATGATACCCAAAAGCTTCTTTGTTGTTGTTTTCCCCTAAATCTGCATTTACTCCTGGTGAGGATTACTTAGATTTCGCAACAGTCAACTTGCCTTTGGGTTTCAGAGGCATTAAAAGAAGCAAACTAAGAGCTAAACTTCCAGATTAAAGGAAAAAATGGGTCTTGAAGCAACTTTGACCTTACACACAGCTTTCAAAACCTACTAGAGCTTTGTAACTCTTGGAGGGTGAGGGCTGGGGCCAGAAGCAGAGAGTGCTGTGCGTAGCCTGGGAACTGGGCACAACTCCCATCGAACCCCTCCTCCTGCATGAACCTGGGGTAGCTCCCTCTTCTGCTCTGAATTTCATCTCTCCTAGAAAGCAGCATCGCTTTGTGAGGAGAGGGGTGGTCCATGCACCTGTAGGATAGATGCTATATCCTTTTTTTCATATATATAATAAACCTTGGGATATCCGTGGTTTTATGGAACTTAATCTCTTATTCCTCAAGGGCAGAAGAGAAATAGGCTTCCAGCCTCTAAGAGAATCAGCTGGTGGAATAAGAAACTCACTAAAAAGAATAGAAACATGATGTCCTGCAGCAGGGGGAGCAAAATAAAAAAAAATTAATTGCATATTAAAAGTTAAGTTTGTTCTGAATTTTTAACGGCATTGGTCAAAGTGGACCCATTGGAACAAATGGAAGAAATGAGTGAATCCTGAACACCTTTTGCTGCAGCATGTAGCTAGCTATAGACAATTTAAAAATGCAAATAGCTCATGTGTGACAATGCCAATTTGTAGGAGAAAGTGAGGAAGAAAGCAATTCCGGAGTATTATAAATTACTGAAATATAGCACAGAAATTGGTGGAGAGAGTTCATATACAGAAGGCAATTCTAGATATGAATAATTACGTTGCTATTGAGAAGTCCTTTGGATGTTGTACCATCAGCTCATTTACTGTGTGTTCTCTGTCTCTTCCATAGGTATCTTTTGATATTAGTTTTGATTTTAACCTGAAAAATCTTCAGAATGTGGCAGTTCTAAGTTTTCGTGCATTGAGGTAAAGTATATAATCATATAAAAGCAAGTTTGATATTATTTGTATAATATACCTTATTTGTATAAAATAACACCTGACTAAAATGTGTTCTGATAAACAGCGAAAGTAAGGAAGAGCAAGAATTGGACAACCAGGTCAGCTTATCAATTCCTTTGCGATATGATGCAGAAATTCACTTCACAAGGTATGTTGAATAAAGTAAAGAGTCAGTGTCATTTTGCCAAGGTATTTGAATATAGTAACAGTCCACTGTTGAAAGGCCACTGAAAAGATAGGGAAATTTTGTTTTCATTTTGGAAGTTGTAAGAAATTCGCATTTCATCAACAGTAGCATAATTTTATGTTCTTCCAATAATTTTTTCATGTAAAAATTATGGATCTATGTTTCCCTCTGCACAATTGTTAGACATGCTCACATGAATGGAAGTGGTATAAAAAACAGGCAGTGCTTGTGATTTCAGTAATATAATTTGTATATGCTATGTAATTTGAGCCTCTGGGCTCACATGTAATAACGCTGGATCAAATAGGGAGGTAAAGTGATGAAAACTAAACAAAAGAACAAGAAGAAAAAAATGCTCTCAGCAAAGCTGAGGACGAGGGGAGAAAAAAGAGATAATTATGGACATATCTGAACCTGGACCAAAAATATAAACACTTGTTAGCAGTTTGAAGGGATGATTTGAACTAAAACCGGGGGGGGGCACATGGCAGATTCCACTTTGCTGCAGCTGCATGGGCATGGGGAGCAGCACAACCTGCTTTCCCACATGCCCACGCAGAACCTCTGGCTCACAACTACCCCTTCCCTTTCGGTGTCAGCCCTTCCCCCTCCCCACTGAAGGAAGGTCAGGGCTGTTGCAAGAGGGATCCTTTGCCCTGAGACAGGCGGTTTGTAAGGAGAGACAGCCGGGCGGGCAGAGGGAGACAGACAGACAAAAAACCCTTTAAGACTGATCTTCATATCATGCCCTTGAAACCTCTTATCTCCAGCCTTGGAAAGCCCCAGTGATTTGGGAGGCACTGAAATAGTAATTAGTTGGTTACTGTTCCAAACAAAAATAATTTCAGTTACAGTTCAAATTAAATTTGAACTGAAACAAAATACACTGTTTTGACTTTCAGATCAAGATAGGGTATTTTACTTTTCATCAAAGAAATGCTTTGTTTATCTTTCCCAATTACTGAATTTCAAGGATAAACTACATGTAGTTGTATTTAACGCACTTGGTCGCCAATTCTTGGTGAAAAAATGCTTTTGCATCCTGAAGCATTCCAAGGTTTGTAAACATAAACTGATAGAAAATAAATAGTAATTATTCAAAGCATGGCAGAAATTTAAAAAAGAGGAAGGTGCTTAAAAATGCACAGAAACAATGAATTCAAACACCACCATGATTACCAGAACTATTGGCTGCATAGGATCACCTGAGCTGGAATAGGGGCCACAGTACAGAAGCCAATTTAATAACCTGCTTTGCAGCAGCAGCTTCAGAATATTCGCAGGTCCTGCATTCACCACAGCTAGATGCACCAATTTTGAAGTTGTGCAGAATTTTTCAGATTATTTCAATTGCAGAGAAGCATTTGAGTCAGCAATGCAAGTCCTTTCAGCTGAGATGAGACCTCAGCAGAAAGAGGGTGTTACTAAAGCTGGCAGTGACACAGAGACTACAGGAGCGTCTGACTAGGTGCCTAGCACAGCAACTTCAGCAGCCTCATAGGAGACTGAGGTGGTGCAAACTTTAATCAGCAAATCTCATTAGCTGAGAAATATTAACAGAAACTCAGTGCCTCAGAAAAGGCCGGGCTTGGAGTCTATTTAAAAGAGTTACTCAAGGAAAAATGGGGGTTTGAATGCAAATGCATCTCCTGAGTATACACAAATGCAATTTCATATGCAAGTCAACGCATGAAGGAATCCCTACTGCCAGAAAAGGATTAGTTATTCTTGGAGATGAATCAATTTAAAAGATCTAAAGGAAGTACACATTAAGCCCAGGTTACAATTTTAAATACCTCTCTTGGAATTAACTCATTTTTACACTCTTCCACTTAGAAAATATCTATCTGGAGATAGTTCCTTCTTGAGGCAGGTAATATAGCCGAGAAGCAACCTCTTGAAATATAACGCTTGAGGAAAAAAGTGTTGTCTTGCTGAAATGAAAGCTTTCTAGGGAAAATCTCCTAATCTGAGTTTCCAGGAGAAGAGGTGGGAATCAATTTTACCAGTGACTCCTGAAAGGGCAAGGAAGCTGACAGTGTGCATCCTGGAAGGACTGAAGATTTGAGCAATAAGGAAGCAGAAAATACATCACACAGGTTTTCCTAGAAGTCCTTGTGAGGAGGACCTTCAAGGAAAGGGGCTATGGGAGGAAGTATGGAAGGTTGAAAAGGATTCACAGTGCAGTACGGAGGAGCATGACTGATGAGGAAGCACCTCTATGAGACTGCACATTTGTTAATTTGGGATTGTATGCACAGATGTTACCCAGGTTAAGTGGGGAGAGCAGCACAAGTAAAGAAGATGGATTTGCAATTTGTGCTACAGGAGGAGCTGATGTAGGAATCATGATAGCCCCTGCTGCTTGGTAACTCACTGCCCTGTCTGCTTTTTGATGAGTCAAATTAGCCTCCTAATAAAAGCTAATGATGAAGAGTAGACACAGTTCTGGGCTGGTTCAGCAGAGGAGCTGCTCACAGGTAGCAGATGGATGCAGTGCACTACACGGGGATGCTTTGTCTTGGGGCATGGCCCCAGCTGGCTGAACCCCCTGAGCATCCACAGGCCCTTGCACCACATACTTCTGTCATACAGGCGTAATGTCATGCTGTGGTGGGCTGTAACCCGTGTGTGTTCTTGTTAGTTTGGACATTTCAAATTTTGAAACCCATTAATGCTAAAGAAAGTGGTCCAGAGGAGACCCGAGGGCTACACAGTACGCACCATGGACACAAGAAGGTTGTGGAAACCAGCCTGCCTGTGATGTTAGGGCCCAGCATCTCCCTGGGTCTGTTGGCACTTGCTGTTACATGTGTACCAAGGGGGATCATTGGGTGGCCCTTTCTGAGGAGGGAGACGACTGCAAGGCTGAAACTCAAGAGTTTGTGGCCAGGAGAGGAGCTTGCAGTATGGCACTGAAACACCGTGGGGTGCAGGAGGCTGAGCAGAGCCTGCATCTCACACATCCCTCCTGTCTTTCCTTCACATGCTCACTCTGGGTCTGGACTTCAGTACACTGTGCGTTTTCTTAACCAACTTTGTAAAATTGAAGCAGTGGTACAAGTGATCAATTTTTCTTCTGACTGTACTTCTGACCTGTTTTACGGAGGCACATCCAGTAACATATGTTTTCAAAGCAGCTGCCAAATTCAAATGTATTGTTTTACGGTTGTTAACTAGGCTTGCCAACATCAACTTCTATGAAGTATACTCTGGTCATAACATTCCTTCCACTGTGAATAATTTTGAAGATATTGGCCCCGCATTCAACTTCTCAGTTAAGGTTAGTAAATGTTTCTGGTTCGAGAAGCTGCCTTACCTCCTCCTGGTCCCAAAACTTAGTTGAAAAAACATTCCTGATTTCACTGTCTGACTTTGATGCTTTTGAATCAGTCAATTAAGAAAATATATAACTGGAAATAGCTGGGGGATAAATGCTTACTGCACACGTAGAATGGGAGAAGGATTGGTCCTGCACTGTTTACTTATTTAGAAGACAGTTAATGGTTAATTTTAGACTATATTTTCACAAAGCTTCTGCCAGCTTGATAAAACAAGTCTTTGCAGGCTTGGACTCTGAAACTTGACGTTTGGCAAGGGTTAAATGCTCAAACCAGATGCAAGAACTAGCCAGATCACAGCATTTATTACATAACTCAGAAAAACTGAGATCCAAATATGCAACGTGGAAGAATCTTAAATTATGTTCCATTTACATTCCTGTAACTGCTACTCCAAAGGACTAAATAACAATCCTTTTTGGCTATGGCAGAATATTTGCTTTTCAAACCATATTTCATGGAATTAAGAAGAGCTTTGCTAAGGAAACAGACAGGGACCTGAACCTATACAGTACACTTTCTGATTTATTATTGGCTTAATGTAATTACTGCCCTAGTAGGTGTCTTTGTATAAAAAACACTGATGCAAAAGAAGTCCAATTCTTCCATAAATATCCACAATTTCTGATGTTCTTGCTATATTGAATAACTTATGCATATCTAAGTATAGCTACCTGAATTAATTGTGAGTTATTTGCATTGCAGATAACAACCGGAAGTATTCCAGTAAAGATGGCATCTGTAAAAATCTATCTTCCAGAACTGACTACCAAAGACAATCCACTGATGTACATAACTGCAGTCACCACAGATCAGGTGAAGAACTGAATTACATAAACTGCTGTGTTCTGGGGTTTAGTCAGTACCATAAACAACAATTACTTCCCTCATCATGTGGCTGAGATTCAGAGAATCTATGCCCTTTCTCCTTGTCCCTTCCTCACAAAGGGAAGGGGGAGGACCACCACGTCAGCAGCGCACTAGTCTGTTATTTGGTAGATGTGGATTATCTTTGTGGTCCATGGCTGACTTTTCATATGTCTCTGGAACCCTTCAGCTAGGTCCTTCTCCAAGTTCCGTGGAGGCTTTAGGAAAACTGGAATTTTTAGATAGAAACAAACCCTTCAGGTCAGTGAGGGGAGAAAAATATTACCATAAGAGCCATTTAATTTTGAGCAAAACCACATACAGTCTCTTAGTTTCCGAAGTATCTGTGTTATATAATCTAGCCTTTCGCAGCCACCATCTCATCCCAGAAATATATACTATGATGACTATAAACGCCCAAGTATGATTCATCCGATTTCATTCCTGCCATCTTTCCTAGGCAAGAGGTGTTACTTGTCAAGCTCAGATAAATCCACTGCAAATAGGGAAAAGACCTTATTCTGCATCTTTCACGAAAGAGAACTTCAGAGCTTCCAAAGAACTGGTGAGTAAGACTCAGGGCTGCCGTACCACAGGACAGGGGTGCAGGGCTGACCCTTGCGAGCCCACTGCTGTACCTGTGGGAAGAGCTGTGGTGGGATGGCATTCCTCAGACACAGTGCAGGAGGGCAGCCTATGGATGTTCTCACACGTACTGCATCTGCCTTAGGAGAAAAGGTGCATGTTCTTCACAGCCTGCAAGCACCGGGTTTGCATGCACAGAATGGCAAAGGCAAGGGCAAAAAATCTGGATGTTAAGAGAACATTTATTAAAGCTCATTTTAATGCATGCTGTTGCTTCTCCTTGCTGTTTCCCTGGGAAGAACTGTAAGAATGTGAAGTGCAGCACCATTGCTTGCAAACTGGAAGACCTGATGCTGAAGGGAGAGTACTTTGTGAATGTGTCCACCCGAATCTGGAATGGAACCTTTGCTGCTGTGAGTACCAGCTGTGTCTTCTTGAAGGATCCAATACTCTAATATTGCCTAACTCCTGGTATTTTTCAAAGTTCAGTAAGGAGGTCTTCCAATCTTCAAAGACCTTCCTTTACTTTACATTGTTGTGTGTGTTTTTCCAGATTGAAAACTTGAATCTGTAAGTAAAATAAGTTGTGAGGCTGCATAATGGAGCTGATAACCTTCAGTCCAGCACAAAACCCAAGAAAATGCTGTGATAATGTAACCTTCACAGCTGAAAAAAACATTTTCTGTATCTGTTAAATCCATTCAAGGGGAACTACAGTTTCCACAAAACTCAACATAGAACAGCAGAATACAGTATCATCATAGCCTGGAAAATAATGTTGCTTTTAGCTTTTGAGCATCACAGCCTTCATAGTTATCATTTTAGGTAACAATAAAATATCAAAAGCCTGTCAATGCTGCCAGTTATATTTCTTAGAGAAGGTGTGGAAAAATTTTTTAATTGATTTTTTGTTTTTATTACAGTTAGTGTCAAGGAAACAGTCATTGCTTAAAGACCTACAGGATGCTTAAAACTATCCATTAATAATGTCTTGAGTTTCCCATTTTAAATCACCATGTGTCCTCCAGGATACAACTCATATACCAGACTTTTGAAATGAGACCGTGTTTGCTTCTTAGCTAGGCAACCAACCAAACTGTCTTGGAGTCCTGGGTTTGCCTACAGTGTCAGGAATATGACGCAGTCTCCTTAGTTTGTCTGGCGAGTCTTATGACAGGTATTGACATTTAACAGCAGGGCTGTTGTCAGCTTTAGCATTCAGCTCTTAAAAGGAAAAGGTCAGGTTGATAATGTAATACACTTATGCAAGTGTGTGAAGGAAAGCATCTGTCTGTCTTTAAAGTTTGTATTTTTCAAATCAGCCGGGTCAAGACCAGTTGTTAGTGTTGTCAGGTATGCAGAAGGTGGAGACCTGAACAAAAGGTTGCTGCCCTTGCAAAAAAGTGAGTGGAATTTGTTTGCCAATGGGTAATGGGAAGGAAAAATCAGATGTCACAGTTTTCCTCTCATCTCCCGTTTTGGTATTGTCCTTTTGATTCGCAGTGTTCAGTGCAAATGATCTTGCAAGCACTCAATAATGTACATTATCAGCCTTTTTCTTTAGGGGCAATCAGTCATTGTCCAACCAGGGGACAGCAGGCTTGCCAGTACCTGCTAAGCAAAGCAAAGAAAGACATGTTCGGGAATTAACCAGGTGTTTTGAAGAGTGCTCTAGCGGGTTTAGAAACATTTAGGAGCACAGGACAGACCACTTCAGCAGATGGCCATAGTGCTGGCATCCAGTGACCGTATGCTGGCCACTTTGGTGTGCATCAGCTGCTGCGGACCCGTCTCCACGTTCCCTGCGTCAAACCCTCCGTACCTGGCCCTGCCACGGAGAAGTGGCTGGGGGGACGCAAAATGACACGAGCAGGCATTGCATTTGGAGTAGCTGGCGAGCGCCCCTCTGCTCCCATGAACCTGTGTTGTTCCTGGTGGTCTTGTAGGAAACAGGGCCCTCCGTGGCCGGCGTGGAGGGAGAGGAGCAGCGGTGAGCTGGGGTGCCTGCACAGGCCTGCTCCTCTGCCCTGCCGCACCTGCGCAGAGGGAAGCGGCATCTGGCACAAGGCCCCTTTTCAAATGGGACTTGGCTTGAGATTTTTTGACATCTCCTTTGTTTAAGCTGAGGGAGCGATGTCAGAATTTGAGCAGTAGAGAGGAACAGATACCGGTAGGAAAAAATAAATGGGGAAAAACAGAAGCATTGGATAGAGGAGGGGGGCGGAGGGGGGGAGAAGGGAAAGAACATCCAGTTTCCATCTCTTTCAAAGGCCAGATATATATCCCCATCTGTCTTCTGTTGCTGAGCTATTTCTCCCTTTCTTACTGCTATTTTTCCCCCCATCTCCACCCTACTAGCAGTAGTGACAGCTTTGAAATAACTATAAAAATGGATATATAATCAAATTCTTCTGTTTTGTCTGAACTGTATGTTCAAGAAAAAAAGGCCAGTTCTCCAGTTTCATTGCTAGTAAGTGACAACAGCAAAATTAAGTCATAGACATGTTAGGTTGGGACAAATAAAAAGATCATTTTAATTTTCTTAATACTGTGATTTTTTTTTTTCTGGTTCTGAAATCCTCATTTCAAAGCAAGAGAAATATTTTAGGATGTCTACATTGTAATCGATTGGCCATGTAATAGAGCTTTACGGTTGTTGGTTTTTTTAAACTTCTCTTTCAGTTAACTTTCCAGACATTGCAACTCTCTGCAGAGGCAAAAATTGATACGCATAACCCTGAATTATTTATAATTGGAGAGAATACCCTAACTGTAAGTGATAACAATATTTTTTCAACTTCTCTTATCTTTTATCGTATTAAAGTGATAATATTTAATTTTCAGTGTCCTTTAGGACTACACAGCAGATTAAAAACTCTAATGATATTTGGTTATGTTGAACTAATGTATCCTTCTGGCTGTATTCAACCTCCCTTAAGTTATTACAATGTTTTTGTTTCAGCCAACTACTATATAAACCAGACTTACTTAAAATCTGTAGATCTGAAATAGATTGTAGAACTATCAGCAAAACTCAGTTAGAAACTTGTGAAATTTGTTCAGCTTCCTGTTAATGAAAAGATCAAAATTTGGACTTATTTATGCAGTGGAATTAATTATTGTAGATAAATGAGCTCTGGGAATCATTTTTGCAAATCTGAATTACAGTCTTACCTCTGTACGTGTATTTGGTTTGACATTTCTAGACAGATGTTTGGCACAGGTCTCCAGCAAATATACTTAATCTCATTTGTAAAATATTGTGCAGTGTTTTCTGTATTTGGAATGGCTGTCATGTGGACAATATGGACACAGCTCGTCTCAAGAAAAGACTCCAATCCATCTCTGTATTAGTGTAAAATCCTTCTCCCAAGGTCTCCATCTGCTATATACAAGCATAAACAACACTTGAATGCAGTTGTGCTCTGGGGTTGTTGTAATAAAAATATACCTTGTTCTCTTGGCCTTTCTATAGAGGAACACTCTTCCATTTGCAGTACTAAGTTTAGATTTGTTTTTATAGGATTTACCAGCCTGTTTTATCCATAAAAATAACCAAGGCCATTGAGGACCAAAATGCAAGTTAGTAAAGGAATCAAATATCTGTGAGAATGTATAGCATAACCCATTCACAGGCAATGGAAAATTCAGTTAAATATGCACAAAGGCAGTTATCGATTGATCTATCTCAATTTGGAAATAAGACCATAATTCAGTGCTTTTTTTTGTCATTGCTTTCTCATGGGTCACTCCATTTCTTCTGAAAAACCTCTAAATAAACCTCCAGTGTCTGAAGAAGCAAAGGGAATATATGTGTACTTCTGGGTGGTAGGATTCATGCAACTTAATATCTACATTAGTCATCCACATCAGAGTTAGCCCTTCTATAAACCCTAATCCATAGAAAGAGTAAGTATTTCTGAGATGCAATTCATCTCATCTTAAAGACGATTCTTAAAATATGTAGGGTGAATAAGGCCCTAAAAAAGCCCATACTTCTCCATTGGAAGCCAAGGAACTATATTGTAGATATAACACTAGATGAGGTGAATCCCAGCTGTGGTGTCTTACGGACCACAGTTTGATTTCAGGGAAGGTATTTGTTCGTAGGCATTGATTTACCTCTCCAATGGTGCCACTTCACCATTAATCTAATGGAGAAAGCATTACTAGGCAAAAGGCACATACATATGAGATTGGCTCTTTAGTTTGGATGACCTGGGTTGCAGTGTAGCCAAATGGATTAATATTGCCTTGTGATGCCATGTGGGGAAGCTGCTTAGGTATCTTTGCGTAAAAGCTTTCAGATTTTTTCCAATTGGAAAGGACTGCCAGCTGGAGGACCGAATGTTAACCTGCTATAACCATCATTATGGCCATCATTGGGTTAGAAAATACACAAAGCCAGGCTGCCTCAGTGAAATGAATACACATGGCCACACCTAGCACAACACTGGAGCCTTCCAGCAGAAACGACTTAAATCACTGAGATGTCAGTGCAGTGCAATTTTCCCAGAAAGCTTAAGATTAAATTACACCAGACAAATGCACTGAGCAAGCAACCCTGAGAAAGTAAACCAACGTGACTTCTTTTATCATGTTTCAGGAAGGAAAAAAACCTTCATGCTAAATGCATGTTGTTCCAAGATTAAATCCAAAGATTTGACAGTTCATAAATATTATAGCAATGTCTCCCTGAGCAACTAAGTTCTACATAACTATATACTTGGTTGTACCAAATATGGGATAGATAGGATATCACCTGAAAACTAACTTCCAGACACCATATGCTGTTCTGGGAGCTCTCTGGTATTGCTTGTAGCTCAGGAAGTGTAGGTGTGCTAGAAACACTCCTGTTTGACCCATACATCTTACAGCAAATTCAAGCAGTCAAGCTCAGGAGAGCAGAGATTAACATCAGATCTAACAAGTTGTTAGTGGTTTCCCAGCAGGTAGAAACAGCAGGCAAAGGAGGCAGAGAGACCTGCCCAGCAGGAGGGGAGAAATTTCAGCAGACGCAGGGAGTGCCCTATGGTGTCTGGCCCCCAAGATTAGTGTTGCCTCCTACAGGTGCCCATCACAGATAACAGCCTCTGACGATGCTGGGTTGGAAGTAGTTCTTCTCCAGCTGATGCGGCAGAAGTCTGTTTTGAGCAGATGGGGCTCCACACCAGGCTATTCCCTGTAAGCGTGTCTGGTTTACCTAGTGATCATGGTGTGTCTGTGCACTATGGGGACAACTCTGAAAGAGTTGGTGCCATGGTGGTGCAACCAGGTACCTGTGGACACCAGTGAAGGGGCTGTAATTGCATGGTGTGTTCCAGTCATTGATTCTAGAATGTGTGCAGTCCAGCTATTCTAGATTAGTGATGGAATTACTTTATAAATCCTACTTTATGTGCAGTTAACATCAACCCCTAACACACGGTATCTGTGCTTTCAGATTCCAGTTACGATAATGAAGCCAGATGAGAAAGCAGAGATACCAGTTGGTGTTGTGATCGGCAGTATATTGGCTGGACTCCTCTTGCTGTTAGTATTGGTTGCTGTTTTGTGGAAAGTAAGTAGATGTTTATAGTCTTAAAATCAGAAAGGTATAAATACGTTTGGGCTATTTTCTTTGGAATTTCTCTTCTCTGGAGCTGAACAAAACTGCATATGCAGTTTGGTGGCATGAATAATACTGCATTGGCACTGTGCCCTTGATGGGAGCATTTAGAAGGGCTTAAAGATCAAAGTTCTTAAATGGGTCCCTGTAGAAATTGGCAACATGAAGATGATAAATGAGTTTCCAATGGTTCAAAACCGGAGCTGTGGCATTTACTTTTTTTCCTTTTGACACTGCCTTCCATAGTTCCCCAGCTGGGCTCTGAACTCCCATGATTTTCCCAGTGGGCAAGGCTGGGGATTAGAAGCAAGGAGGGAGAGGATATACACGTAACAAACAAAAAGTGAAGAGAGGAGGGGAAGGGCGAAAAGTCATTTGCAAAGGATACCTAGATTAAGGGGAGAAAAAAGTTCTTCTGTGCGCCAGGGCATTGGTGGTTGAAGGTCTCCTTGGCACACAAAGGCAGCATGGAGATACATGTATCTTGACAGGCGGACAACTGGCTACTCAGCCCTGCTGCTTTGGCATTTAGTCACACCAGGCAGGAGTTTAAGGCCCAGCTCCTTTCATTTTAGAGTTAGGAACTGCCTACAAATCAGTGTGTGTGCACACACACATTTCTTCCATCACACTATTTAGCTTAGCTGAGAAACATAACTATCGATGACTGACTGCGATGTGGTGTTATTTTAATACTTCTCACAGCTTGGCTTCTTCAAGAGACAGTATGAGAAAATGACACAGGATATAGAAGATGTCGATGAAATTACAGAACTCACAAAGGACAAAGACTGAGAAACGTGAGTTTTGTGGATAAAGAGAGGAGATCTGAGCCACCAACAGTAGTGATCCAGTCGGTTCTTCAGCTGGAGTGCCTTAAAGCGTAGTAACAT
Source organism: Calidris pugnax (assembly GCF_001431845.1). Taxonomy (NCBI): domain Eukaryota; kingdom Metazoa; phylum Chordata; class Aves; order Charadriiformes; family Scolopacidae; genus Calidris; species Calidris pugnax. The sequence continues at coordinate 12,102,847 of NW_015094508.1, read as the reverse complement.
TTAAACATCTTTAATGAAAGTGTCTTTTTATAGATGAAAATATTTTACAGATTCTACTCTATTATAAGAGTAACTGCAGGACAGTTTGGTTTTTTCAAAAATGATTTATAGTGCCTTTTCTTGTAAATTTTTGCCTTTCAAGCAAACTTAGCCCTTAGAACTGGCAGGTCCGGAGTTTACAGTAACATATTGTGCCAGCAACCCTTCTCCTGATCCACTGCAGAGTGAAACAGAGCAATTTATTTCTGATTATTGTGGAACAGCATCAGTTCATAATTCAGTTGACAAGTACCATATGTGTAAAGGACATTTTCTATTAAGTTGATGATGAATGTGTGGTGAATACTGCTTCCAGACTGGGAGAAGAAAACTCATTTTTTCATTGACTAGCTCCATCCTTATTGTTTTAGGGAAATAATTTGCACCAGCAAACCTTTGTTTTAACTAATCTATAAAGTGGGAACTGCGTATGAAGATGTCTGTCTGGGTGCTACAGGATAACTGGATAGGCAAACTGCTCCAAAAGTTCACCTAATTCCTTGCACTAAGGTCACAACTAAATTACTGAAGTAGAGTGTTTTGGTGAAATATTACCAAATGGTATGTATAACTGCCTTCTGCATACTTTCTCTCCAAGAAGAAAATATTAATTGCATAATCACTTACATGTTCTCTGCAATGTTATGATTGTTTTTCAAATCTTATCTTGAGAAGCACTAGCACTACTGTTACACTGTGCTTCATGCTTGCAGTCCGTCTGACGTCAGTTTGGTTTTTGATGTAAATAGGGAAGATGATCAGGATCTTGCCTTTAATTTTGTACTGAAAGATTTTGCAAGACTAAGAGCATGAAGTGATCTAAAGGGGATGATGACTGAGGAAGTATGCACATTAGGACAGGGGATAGTGAAGATCTAAGCTCTGTAAACTGTTTACTGCACTTGTTTCTTTAGCATCTCAGTGCCTCCAGGAGACCAAAGTTCAGTATGACCTCCTTACCTGTCACATTATATTTGGTTCCACGTGTTCATGTCTTGATGAAGTTAACTTATGTTTCATACAGTACAGTACTGTAGCGCTCTGGAAGGAGCTCTGAGCACAACACTTGGGTGTCTCTGTGTTGGTTACACACCTCAAGTCTATCACATGCTGTTAATGCTGCCTGGTTTTAATGAAAGCTCAGTCTTAAAAAGGCCCATGCTGTAAGACTGGTAAAAGTCAGGAGAATATGCCTCTTGGCTGCCTTTCTGTCTCATGGCTGGCAGTTATAATTGATTGTGAGAAAAGATGAGCGTGTTGTCATGCCATGCAAGTGAGATTGTTTCCAACTCAAGGTGACTTACTTGAAGAGTAAGACACGTTTTCTTTCCCCCAAAGCTAGACTGTAATTACCCTTAGGGACCTTTGAGATTATTTTCTGAGGGACTCTTCAAAAACTAGGCTTGAGCACATTTGAAAGTTTTACTGTCTTTTTTAATCAGTCAGGAGCCAACCACCTCTTTGGCAAATAATAGCTTCATTTACAGTGACAGCTGGATTGCGCTCAGTGTAGTTTTATATGTGTTTTGGATTTATTTTGTATCTATGAAATGTTATGTTTTGGGGTGGGGGTTTTTTTAACATTCTGAAAAACAATCCAGATTCTGATCTTGAGTGTCAAACAAGATTGTTGCCATCAGCTGAGTTTGTAACCAAAACAATTATTTTAAAAGTGAAAAAAAAAAAAATGTAGCAATTGCATAAAGCTAAAGAATAAGCTCCTGACTTGTAATTATAAACCCTGAGGGCAAATGCTCTGAAAGTAAAGATAAAAACATGTCTGCCTCCATTCTTGTACAAACTTGTGAGCATGAAAACAAAACCCTACACCCATATGTGTGGGAAGCTCCTACATAACCAGGATCATGCACTCCAGGCCAGAGGGGGAATTTATTAACACAGCCAATAGCAGCATCTTCCGTTTCTGGTGCTGCTTGCAAGGGACAAGTAAGGCATTCAGCTGGATTTCCTTCTTCCACCTTCAGTGAGAAGTACAGGTCAATATCTGACATCCAATTTCTTTGGGGATTTAGAAGTTTATTAATTAGGTAGCAATGATTCAATTCATTAGCCTTCACTGTGTTTTATTTTGTCCCAGAAAACAGAATTTGCCCCCCTGCCTGGACATAATACTTTTTCCCAAAATAAATGGCAAGGCATAGCAATGGGTAAGGTTTTTGTATCCTAACCACTTCGAGTTACTAGTTTATTTTTCTTTTACAATTAATACTTAAATGGCTAATTGAGTTTTTGTAATGGGTGAGTTTATTGCACTTTTAAGTTGGCACAGCCGCAAATAATGCTGGATATATTATGTATATTTTGTATTATGCGCAAGGGGATGGTTTGGTTTTTTTAGTTTTACTTTTTCAAAACAGCACATTACAGGTGAAATAATATTCTGAAATGTTGAGCTTCAGCATGTGCTTCTGTTTGTGCTTGCAGCAAGAGAAGTCAGAAGTATCTTTGGTGAACTCACTTTATACCTGATTCTGGTCTTGAAAATCTAGCTGCTGACTTCTTGAAGTGCTAGAACCAAGTCCAAAATCAGAGTAAGTTTCATATGAGCCTATGTATAGATTTGGGATGTACAAGACAGTTTATAATCAAACTGACTTCTGAAAGCTAGCATGTAAGCTCTATGGGAGCAGGGACTGTATCACTGTGGTGCCTACCTGAGGACCTAACAGCGTTACTACAATAAAAACAAGAATACTGCTGAACACAGACTCATTTATTTTTTAAACAGCACCCTAAAGAGAAGAAATGCTACTGAAAAAGCATTACATAGAATCATAGAATCATCTAGGTTGGAAGGGACCTTAAATATCATCTAGTCCAACCATCAACCTAACTCTGACAAAAAAATAAATAAGAAATAAGCAATAAAAAAAAAATCACTAAACCATATTCCTGAGGACCACGTCAACCCGTCTTTTGAACACCTCCAGGGATGGTGCCTCAACCACTTCCCTGGGCAGCCTATTCCAATGCTGGATAACCCTTTCCGTGAAGAAATGTTTCCTAATATCCAATCTAAACCTCCCCTGGTGCAACTTGAGGCCATTTCCCCTTGTCCTATCTCCTGTGACTTGGGAGATGAGACTGACCCCCGCTTCTCTACACCCCCCCTTCAGGTAGTTATAGAGCGCGATAAGGTCTCCCCTCAGCCTCCTCTTCTCCAGACTGAACAACCCCAGCTCCCTCAGCCTCTCCTCATAAGACTTGTGCTCCAGACCCCTCACCATCTTTGTCGCCCTTCTCTGGACCCGCTCCAGCACCTCAATGTCTTTTTTATGGTAGGGGGCCCAAAACTGGACACAGTACTCAAGGTGAGGCCTCACCAGTGCCGAGTACAGGGGGACAATCACCTCTCGGGCCCTACTCGCCACACTGTTCCTGATACAGGCCAGGATGCTGTTGGCCTTCTTGGCCACCTGGGCACACTGCTGGCTCATGTTCAGCCGACAGTCGACCAACACCCCCAGGTCCTTTTCTGCCAGGCAGCTCTCCAGCCACTCTGCCCCAAGCCTGTGGCACTGCATGGGGTTGTTGTGACCCAAGTGCAGGACCCGGCACTTGGCCTTGTTGAACTTCATCCTGTTGGTCTCAGCCCATCGATCCAGCCTGTCCAGATCTCTCTGCAAAGCCTCTCTACCCTTCAGCAGGTCAACACTGCCACCCAACTTGGTGTCATCTCTAAATTTACTGAGGGTGCACTCGATCCCCTCATCCAGATCATTGATAAAGGTGTTAAAGAGAACGGGTCCCAGTACCGAGCCCTGTGGGACACCACTCGTGACCAGCCACCAACTGGATTTGACTCCATTCACCACCACTCTCTGGGCCCAGCCCTCCAGACAGTTTTTAACCCAGTGCAGAGTATTCCCATCTAGGCCATGGGCAGCCAGTTTCTCCAGGAGGATACTGTGGGAGACTATCAAAGGCTTTGCTGAAGTCCAGATAAACAACATCCACAGCCTTTCCTTCATCCAGCAAGTGGGTCACTTTGTCATAGAAGGAGATCAGGTTTGTCAAGCAGGACCTGCCTCTCATGAACCCGTGCTGGCTGGGCCTGATCACCTGGGCGTGCTTCATGCGCTGCATAATGGCACTCAGGATGGTCTGTTCCATGATCTTCCCAGGCACCGAGGTCAGACTGACAGGCCTGTAGTTCCCCAGACCATCCTTCCAACCCTTCTTGTGGATGGGCATCACATTTGCTAGACGCCAGTCTAGCAACTGGGAGACTGGCCTCACGTAAAATGGGGCCAAATATCTCTTTGTTCCAGAAGCAAACAGTGAAAACCCTAAGGGGATGACTCTGCTAAGTACACAAAGAAGGGGCACTTGAAGTCTTGCAGGTTATAGTCATGAGCATAAAACTACTGGTAAGCTATATTGTACTCTGTCAGTTCACATTAGAGCAGAATACCTATCTTTGAATGGCTCTGGTTGAATAGTTGGTGCTAAAACCTTACCATGGTCAGGCCTTCCTATAAACATGGGGTTATCATCACTGGCATCCAAAATTACACTGCATTCTGCCAGTCTCCTGCCCTGCACTTTATACAGAATGGCTCAGCAGTAGCATCTCCTGACAGCAGCTCTGGCTACTTGCCCCCCATATGCTGGAAAAGCTGAATGTAACATTTCAGCAGGAGCATGGTAGGAAAGGAAAAGAGAGGAACTTGGCTGTGAACTGGAAGACAAAAGAAAGACAGTCATGGCAATAACCAGCCACTTTCACAGAGCTTCCTTTTCTTCCCCCCACCTTCAACTCCTCCATACTTTTAACAGTGCTACAAAAACGTTCAGGCTACCAACTTTTAACACTTCTGTAACACAGAATCAGATGACTGTAATCTTAAGGCACAAAACTCCAGTGTTCACCAGGTGTCAGTGTTCTGCAGAATTGAAAGCCAGATTCCTTATATTCTGACTTGTGTGTATTACCCTTTATATCTAAAACTGAGGTACGACAAAAGCTTGCAAATTAAAGACTAAAGAAAATGAAGGTGTGAAAATGCATCTCAAAACCTATAGCTAATTACCTCAACTTTTTATTGCCTTTAAAGGTAGTAAAGTGTATAGAATTTTCATAGCCTCAGAAAAGTTACAAGTCCTATCTTTTAAGTCAACCTTTCTAACCTCGTTTATGATCAGTTATTTATAGGCAATCACAGGCTTTGGCACGCTAGCAGTTTTTAAAATCTATTTGCCTCTTTCTCTTAAAATAGTCAAAGTGGAACTCCTAACTGCTGTAAAGGTACATCAGGATGCTAATTTTTTCTAACACTTGATAAGATCACGTCGCACAACTGTTTTTAAACGTTTTTGATGGAGCAGATGAGTGGATCAGCCTAGAAATCCACAAATTCCTCGAACAGCTATGAGAAAGGTGAGCAGGGAGAGAAGCCAAAAATGTAGCTTAAAGCCGAGCAATGTGAGGGCTTCATTGCCGAGTGGGGCGGCAGCAGCCTCCTGAGGCAGCGGCCGCCTTCCCCGGCAGCTCCAGCACCTGGGCCGGAGGGAGGCTCCTCGGGCACAGCCGCCTCTCGGCTGCCCCCTCCTGGGGCGCCTCCTCATAACACCGTCCCCACCGCCCCCCCGAGACCCCATCCCCTCCTGCTGTCACGGCACGCACCGGGGTGAGCTCCTCTGGAGAACACGGAGGAACGCACCATCGACATCGGGGAACGCAAACTCTTCAAATTAAGCAATGCTGCTATATGGACGTTCTGCCAGACAAAGGGATCGGCGTATTCAAATATTGCCAGCCAAGACCAAGACGTTTTTCAGGAGAAATTCTTGCCCTTCCACAAGCACTCCTCATCTGGCAGATGTCTACGGGATCCACAGGATGACCCTCTGGTTTGCAGCAGCAGCAGCCGTTCCCAGCAACATCTGCCTGCACCTGGAGCCACCACCTCTGCAGCACGCTGTGACACAGCTGGAAGAGCCCAGAGGGGTGGGATTACCCTCCCCTACAGCCAAGGCAGAGAGACCGCTGGACCTGTCCCAGAAAGCCAAGACAGCAGCGTATATTGATCTGCAGCTGCCTATTATCCCACTCAGGGACCTCACCAAAACACAAGGTAGCCCTCATCCAGCAGCCTAGTCCTGCATGGGTGGAAACCAGGAGATCTTTCCCTGACATGCAGACACAGCTGGGATTCATCCCCTGGCCTGGAAATTTGGAAGCACTTCTGGGTCACTCCAGACATAGCCTCAGGCAGCTCTCTTAGAACTGAGTGATTTGCCTTCTTAGAATAATAGCTCCCTAGCAGAGAGGGTAGCCCTACAGAGGGAGCCGGAACACCAAGCTCGGAGTATAGACTTAAATTTCAGTGAGATACATTTTACCTCTAATTATGCACATCATCCCTCCTAGGGGCATTTCCATTTCGCTTTTAGATGCCAGCTGAAGAACCCAAAGTTACGCAAGACTGATACATCATTGTTCCAGAACAAAGCAGTACTTGCCTCATGCACAGCTAGGGACACAAAATGACATTTCATTGTTTTGACCATGGCAGCGTACACACATTGTAAAACTCAGCTGTGAGTCAGTACAACATCTCTTCCATTCATTGTTCCTGGTCACTGTGGGGAAGTACACAATTATTCTTTCTCTTCTTTTCTGCACCCTCCTTCCCAGCTGCACTGCTGATGGGGAAGGTGCACTTAAGGTCACCCTGGAGAAATCCTCCAGGAGACTGCAGCACTAGTGCCACACAGGAATTGCCCCTCAACACAGGGCCCCAAGTACAGTTTAACTGCTCTACATACCACTATTTTTCTGTACAGCACCAGTACACAAGCACTGCATGCATTTTACTTCATTCATTCATAAACCATCCACTACAAGGCAAGCTACTCACTTCTTTTTGTGAAATTAATACACTCATTAGTTCCATGGTAACCGCAAGCATGAATGTGGAAAAATGAAGACCAAAAATGGGAAAGTTTGTGTATTTCTTTATTTTCTAAGAACAAAAAGAGTCCTTTGACAGAGGGTATGATCTGTACTCAGGATTCTGTACAATTCCTGATAAAAATGGCATTCACATAGAGGAGGTCTTCTTTCCACCCTCCAAAGCGAAAGAAAACTCAACCTTGAATCGATCAGCTCTGCCTAGATAACAGGGCCCACATGGTTTGGAGGCTGCCGCCGTGCAAGCACGCGAGGAGCAGCTGCTGTCCTGCAAAGGAAGGACTCGCTCACGTCCACTGAGGACAGTGCATCACTAAGTTCATAAACAGAGTTTAACCATGCCTCTGCCTTCAGCTGCGCGTTTCATTGGGGTTTACTCAATCCAGATCCACTAGCCATCGATAACTATTAAAACTGACTGAGATCACTGGAGGAAAACAGATCATCACCTATTTTGCTCGCTTTATTTTGTGCAGCGAGCAGCTGTTTTTAGATTTTTACTGCAGACACAATGAAATGGATTACACAGCTGAGGCCTAAGTGTTATGTGCTGTAATGATACATAAACTTAAGCAAATAATTTTACTTTTCTTTACCTCGTTTCCCTTCCTTTTATATCTATCTTGTCTACACTGATAACGATGGCCAGACAAAACTGCCTGTCAGCATTAGTAAAAATGCCATCCACAATGGACTTTGAGGTCTTAGCATCTAAACACTATCATGGCACAGTACAATAATATAAATAAAATTACCTTACTCAGATGAGAAGCCCATTGTTTCAGGTGGAAGTACAAGCATACTATGTCAATCTTTACCTCTTTAAATTAGGTTTCAAAACAGTAACACAAGAAAACCAGTTAAAATAATAAATGTGTATATAAATGCACACATAAACTGCAAAAAGTTTGAGACTCAATTTCCTTTGAAAAACTGATCCATTTTGATGACTTTGAATCTTAACGTGTCTGAAGTCAAACTACTAAAACTAATTAAACTATAGTTGTCTATTTTGTAATAATAGCTGGCTTTTTTTTTTTTTCCTGCAGCACCATACAATTATGCAGCCAAAAAAGCTCCTTCAAAATTAATCATGTCTAGACATCATTAAGTAGTTAGAGGTTTGCGTGTTATTGCTAATGCAAGTTTGCTGCTGGTAGACTATTAGATCTAACTTTGAATCAAGGTCTGTCATATTTTTTTAATGCAATGGACTTGTAATATCAGCTACACAGTAAGTGTTTCTGTGAGACAGAGCAACTGGAACGTAACCACTACTAAAAAGTTAATAACTCTGGGGTATAGTTTATATTTTCTTCTCTGTTTGTACCAAAATGTTTAATCTACTTCAAGTAGCTTTCATGTTACAAGAATGCCAAAATAGCATAAAGCTTGCAAACTGATTCTACAGTCATATAAAATTAAGCTACTCATGACTTTTTTTTAAGATTAAAAATCTTCAATTGTCCTGTTGTGAACTTCCATGGAGACAGTGAACACAGACAACCAATGCAAAGGCATTAAAGAAGTATTTATCACAGAGGTTTTTAAACGTTTTTGATGGAGCAGATGAGTGGATCAGCCTAGAAATCCACAAATTCCTCGAACAGCTATGAGAAAGGTGAGCAGGGAGAGAAGCCAAAAATGTAGCTTAAAGCCGAGCAATGTGAGGGCTTCATTGCCGAGTGGGGCGGCAGCAGCCTCCTGAGGCAGCGGCCGCCTTCCCCGGCAGCTCCAGCACCTGGGCCGGAGGGAGGCTCCTCGGGCACAGCCGCCTCTCGGCTGCCCCCTCCTGGGGCGCCTCCTCATAACACCGTCCCCACCGCCCCCCCGAGACCCCATCCCCTCCTGCTGTCACGGCACGCACCGGGGTGAGCTCCTCTGGAGAACACGGAGGAACGCACCATCGACATCGGGGAACGCAAACTCTTCAAATTAAGCAATGCTGCTATATGGACGTTCTGCCAGACAAAGGGATCGGCGTATTCAAATATTGCCAGCCAAGACCAAGACGTTTTTCAGGAGAAATTCTTGCCCTTCCACAAGCACTCCTCATCTGGCAGATGTCTACGGGATCCACAGGATGACCCTCTGGTTTGCAGCAGCAGCAGCCGTTCCCAGCAACATCTGCCTGCACCTGGAGCCACCACCTCTGCAGCACGCTGTGACACAGCTGGAAGAGCCCAGAGGGGTGGGATTACCCTCCCCTACAGCCAAGGCAGAGAGACCGCTGGACCTGTCCCAGAAAGCCAAGACAGCAGCGTATATTGATCTGCAGCTGCCTATTATCCCACTCAGGGACCTCACCAAAACACAAGGTAGCCCTCATCCAGCAGCCTAGTCCTGCATGGGTGGAAACCAGGAGATCTTTCCCTGACATGCAGACACAGCTGGGATTCATCCCCTGGCCTGGAAATTTGGAAGCACTTCTGGGTCACTCCAGACATAGCCTCAGGCAGCTCTCTTAGAACTGAGTGATTTGCCTTCTTAGAATAATAGCTCCCTAGCAGAGAGGGTAGCCCTACAGAGGGAGCCGGAACACCAAGCTCGGAGTATAGACTTAAATTTCAGTGAGATACATTTTACCTCTAATTATGCACATCATCCCTCCTAGGGGCATTTCCATTTCGCTTTTAGATGCCAGCTGAAGAACCCAAAGTTACGCAAGACTGATACATCATTGTTCCAGAACAAAGCAGTACTTGCCTCATGCACAGCTAGGGACACAAAATGACATTTCATTGTTTTGACCATGGCAGCGTACACACATTGTAAAACTCAGCTGTGAGTCAGTACAACATCTCTTCCATTCATTGTTCCTGGTCACTGTGGGGAAGTACACAATTATTCTTTCTCTTCTTTTCTGCACCCTCCTTCCCAGCTGCACTGCTGATGGGGAAGGTGCACTTAAGGTCACCCTGGAGAAATCCTCCAGGAGACTGCAGCACTAGTGCCACACAGGAATTGCCCCTCAACACAGGGCCCCAAGTACAGTTTAACTGCTCTACATACCACTATTTTTCTGTACAGCACCAGTACACAAGCACTGCATGCATTTTACTTCATTCATTCATAAACCATCCACTACAAGGCAAGCTACTCACTTCTTTTTGTGAAATTAATACACTCATTAGTTCCATGGTAACCGCAAGCATGAATGTGGAAAAATGAAGACCAAAAATGGGAAAGTTTGTGTATTTCTTTATTTTCTAAGAACAAAAAGAGTCCTTTGACAGAGGGTATGATCTGTACTCAGGATTCTGTACAATTCCTGATAAAAATGGCATTCACATAGAGGAGGTCTTCTTTCCACCCTCCAAAGCGAAAGAAAACTCAACCTTGAATCGATCAGCTCTGCCTAGATAACAGGGCCCACATGGTTTGGAGGCTGCCGCCGTGCAAGCACGCGAGGAGCAGCTGCTGTCCTGCAAAGGAAGGACTCGCTCACGTCCACTGAGGACAGTGCATCACTAAGTTCATAAACAGAGTTTAACCATGCCTCTGCCTTCAGCTGCGCGTTTCATTGGGGTTTACTCAATCCAGATCCACTAGCCATCGATAACTATTAAAACTGACTGAGATCACTGGAGGAAAACAGATCATCACCTATTTTGCTCGCTTTATTTTGTGCAGCGAGCAGCTGTTTTTAGATTTTTACTGCAGACACAATGAAATGGATTACACAGCTGAGGCCTAAGTGTTATGTGCTGTAATGATACATAAACTTAAGCAAATAATTTTACTTTTCTTTACCTCGTTTCCCTTCCTTTTATATCTATCTTGTCTACACTGATAACGATGGCCAGACAAAACTGCCTGTCAGCATTAGTAAAAATGCCATCCACAATGGACTTTGAGGTCTTAGCATCTAAACACTATCATGGCACAGTACAATAATATAAATAAAATTACCTTACTCAGATGAGAAGCCCATTGTTTCAGGTGGAAGTACAAGCATACTATGTCAATCTTTACCTCTTTAAATTAGGTTTCAAAACAGTAACACAAGAAAACCAGTTAAAATAATAAATGTGTATATAAATGCACACATAAACTGCAAAAAGTTTGAGACTCAATTTCCTTTGAAAAACTGATCCATTTTGATGACTTTGAATCTTAACGTGTCTGAAGTCAAACTACTAAAACTAATTAAACTATAGTTGTCTATTTTGTAATAATAGCTGGCTTTTTTTTTTTTTCCTGCAGCACCATACAATTATGCAGCCAAAAAAGCTCCTTCAAAATTAATCATGTCTAGACATCATTAAGTAGTTAGAGGTTTGCGTGTTATTGCTAATGCAAGTTTGCTGCTGGTAGACTATTAGATCTAACTTTGAATCAAGGTCTGTCATATTTTTTTAATGCAATGGACTTGTAATATCAGCTACACAGTAAGTGTTTCTGTGAGACAGAGCAACTGGAACGTAACCACTACTAAAAAGTTAATAACTCTGGGGTATAGTTTATATTTTCTTCTCTGTTTGTACCAAAATGTTTAATCTACTTCAAGTAGCTTTCATGTTACAAGAATGCCAAAATAGCATAAAGCTTGCAAACTGATTCTACAGTCATATAAAATTAAGCTACTCATGACTTTTTTTTAAGATTAAAAATCTTCAATTGTCCTGTTGTGAACTTCCATGGAGACAGTGAACACAGACAACCAATGCAAAGGCATTAAAGAAGTATTTATCACAGAGGACTAAACACCTTACAACCAAGAATTCTAGGGAAGATTGTTTTAAAAACCGACTCCATGTTAAAATGCAGGAAGAGTTGATTTCAAAGGAGAGTCAAGAACACTTAAAATTCCTAATTATTACCCATTCATTTCATTCAGTCATAATTAAATTATTCAGATTGAAGTGTCTATTGCAACTTCTTAAGGACATACAGGTTCTCTGTAAAAACAACTCAAAGCTGAACCAGTAAGCTCATTAGGAACAGTGACACTTTATTTTTAAAAGAGTACAGTTATTTTTCTGAATTTGCCCAAAAGCATTCCTTGTTTTCTTTCCAAGAATATTCGTCCTCATAAATCTCCTGCAAATATAAACAGAGAATGGGAAATATTGTGGGAGTCTGCTACATACAGCCACAAGCCAGGCCAAACAACTCAACAGCCATCCTGCTATTATTTACTGATCACAACAGGACTACACAGCACTTGGCTGGCAAACAGAAAAGAGGGCAGCACCCTTAGAACATATTGACTTACATGTGGGCAGATGCTGAACCTTGGGCTGAGCCCCATTAAATTTATAAGGGCTCATCTACACTCAAGTCAATTCAAGGAAGAGATCTAGGAGAAATGATGTAAAAGCTGTAGAGTACACAGCACTTGTATCTGAAACTGCCCTTTTTACATGTTGCCATGTTAACTTACTGTACCATCATTTTTAGGACAGTATTTAAATGTAAACAAAATGTCAGTATTAGAAAAAATAAAAGTGACAACATTAGACAAAATACAGCAAATATTAGATCTTCAGGACAGACTGGACTACTCAGCAGCAGTCCTAAGGGGAAAATTCAGCAGGGCTCTGAGCCATTGATTATTCTGTCTGAGACCACAGAACTCCAGTCTCCTGAAAGAGGTGAAAGAAAAGTGGAGTAAAGTGGAGAACATGGGAGAGAAGGCAGAGGTAATGCTCATTATTTGCATGCAACACCGTGGTTATGCAATGAGGCTCTATCTAGAATTGGGCTGGTCTCTCCACACACTGTTGTGTGCCCCACTAGCTTTGGGACCTCTGCTCTTCCCTTCATTGTGTGCTGTTGCTTAATGCTTTGTGATTTCTCAAGGCCACGGGGATGAGGAGAAAATGGAAAGACAAGAAATGCCACTTTACTTGCAAACTGCAATGCCATCCAGAGCAAAGCTGACTCGAAGTTCTTCCACAAGCCTGTGCAGAACTGAGTTTTGCCAGTCAAAAGTGGAAAGCTCAGGGTTCTTTCACTTTGACCCCAGGATGCCATTAAAAGGAGAAGGAGCTGGGTGGTACAGGCAAGGGAGGGCCTTCCAGGTGCCCTACGTGCCACAGATGGGCCCATCTGCATTAGAGGGAACTAGACATCGGTAGCCCATCAGGAGCAACTGCTGCCAGTAATGCTTCAACTCCTTCCCTTAAGAGCAGCAGCAGCCTTTAGCCCAGCTGTCTAAGACTCTGGCACAGGCCTAAAATCAGGTTTCTCCCCAAACATACCTTTTTCCATATTGGGACGGAAGCTTTTAAGGTATTGATGCAGTATGTCACAGCTTCAAGAGATTCTGCTCTGTGTGGAGAGGAGACTGCAATAATTACACTTGCTTCAGTTATTGGAACCACACTAGGGAGACAAGAGGAACAGCAGCTTTAGCTAATGCTTAACATCAAGAGCACCCAAAAGTTGTGGCCATGTCACGTCAGTATTCTGGCCACATGCTCTCCTGACTCATTCATACTGAGCAAGTGTCAAGCCATGTCCAGAAGATTATACACTTTTTAAAAGAAAGAAAACCACAACCAAAATCAGTACCAGATGTGAGAATTCCATGCTTTAGAATAAATAAACCCACCAGACATAGGCTTTTTTTCTTCCATTCTTTTTTTTTTTTTAAATAAAGTCTATGGAATTAAGAGGGTAAAATTGTTAACTTTGTTAACTAAACAATGCATAGGAAACTCACTGGAAACTGGCTTAAGAATGAACAAGTTAGGAACTGCCAGTTCTCACCTGAAAACCTAAGAAATCATCTCAGTTTTTACTAGAATTTGTGAAAGAAGAAACTAAGTGCAGCAAACTATGCAGATTTTGCAATGAAACTGAATTTTTGACAAATTCTGATTTCAAATTATGAAGTTTTTCCTGTTTGGTGTGTTATTTTCCAACTTAATAGAAGTAGCACAAGGTTTTGTTTTCCTCCTCACAAGGGTAATATTCCCAAAAGCTGCCTCCCAACACTCCCTCTGTACTAAGACTCCTCTGGCAAACTGTTCATAGGAAAAATCTAAGCTTTAATGCTTTGAGCTGCCCTCAAGAGAATCCCTGTCTCTGTTGACTATACAGGAAATATAAGGAAACTACCCCTCAGAGCTAATATTACCCTTTGCGATCACCTCCTAAGGTCCTTCTGCTGAGAAAAATGGAAACAAGCATTTGCAACAGACTCTGCAAATCCTGCTAGTTTCAGTGAGAAATCTGATGAACCATGAAGGCTCAAGAGTATGTCAGACACTAGTATTCCATGTTTTGAACCCAACAGAAAATACTTATGCAAGATTAAAGGCACAACAGGAGGTTCTCTGGCAAGCATGCCTGGCCATTACCATGTCGCTCCACTCCCCATAGTCTAAGTTTTTAGGTTCCCTATGGCATAATTTGACTTAAATCTGACAATAAAAATATTCTGCAGTACCTCAATGGAAGACAGAAGAAAAAAGAAAGTGTTGCCAACTTCACGTCTTTAAAAAAAAAAAAGGCAAAGTAAACCAACAGGCACCACTTTCCTGAAATTAAATCTCAGTCCCTTCTCCATGCTTTCAAACCATCACACTATCCTCAAGGATCCTGCAGGCTAAACGTGGACTCCAACAAACACATTTTTTAAAAGACGCTTTCTGAAACTTCGCTCCACAGCAAGACCTTAATCCTCCAGCCAGTTTTGCTGCATTGCAGTTTATGAAATCTCCTGCACATCCAGCACCTATGTAAGCACAGCCACACACCAGACATGGATAAGTTCCACTTGCAGAAGGATAGGGTCCAGCTATACATACCCAAGTCTATGGTGCACTGCAATATGTTTGACTGACGGCCACTTCTGTCTAACATCTTTGCAGATTTTCTTTATTTCCGACTCTGCCATTGAAGTATAAGCTTCATATTCTAAGTGAACCACTTTTTTCCCTTCAAAATTATTTCTGGTAGTGCCTAAACACAAAGGATTTATCAACCAATAGCACTGAGTAAATAAATATATAACATTTATATTATATAATTATTATATAATAACATATTCTAGGTAAATACTGAGTAAAATTCAGGATCTCCTGTTATGTCCAAGGTTATCCCTGTGCAAATATAAATGACCTCCCCTAATCATGGCTGTGTAAAGAGACTCTTTGAACAAGAGAAATCTTAAATATACAAGGAAGAATTTAATTTACACAAGTCTGCAGTTTTTAATGCCCAAGGCTTGGACATCTTCTGTGGTAGCTGCTAGGGTGCTATTATTGCATTTACCCATGCAATGTTTAAGCGCTCAGTATTTAGGAGCCCAGTAGCACTCAGGTTTTAAGAACAAAGAGGGTTTCAAGATCTGTACCATGTACATTAAACAATGTGACAGAGCCATCAGCCTTGGCCTTCACCAGCCCAGGGGTAAAATAGTACTTTACTTTCCACCAAGACCCGAGTTGCAGAAGCTTTCATATAGGTGTGGACCTGTGATTTTCACAGCTACAACATCCCACTTCCCACCTTGACCAAGTTGTGTCCAAGGAGATGAGAGAATAGCTCCCAAGCAGCCCTGTACTCCAGAGCTGCTTCTGTTCAGCCCTAGGATAGCCACACCAGCAGGGGAGCTTCTCACCACTTTGTCCCAGTGCAACTGTTTAAGAGCTGCCATCGTCTTGTTCTAAGTAATTGTGAATGTGTTTTCTAAACATCCTGGGCTCAGTCCAGGAATTTATTTATTTGAGAGGCGTGAGTTTGGGGTGTGGACAATCTAGGTTTCATTTATTAGACTATTAACACACTCAGAGATCCAGCTCAGAAATATTAAACTCACCAATGAACAGAGACACTGCCCCACAGTATGGTGAAACGACCAGCTCTGACACTTCATCTACAGAGAGCTTTTCAGACTTGAGATTGATAAAATCTTTTGGCACATCTTCACTTTCATCCATAGCTCACTAGAAAAGCTGAAACCAAACAGACTGCTGTTGGTTTTGGCGATTACCAGCATTGGCCAACTGCATTTTATCCAGTGCTGATGCCGCAGTTCGTGCAGAAAACATGCACCATCTACTTCCTCACCCCAAGAGACCAGTCTCCATTGCAAATTCACTTCTCTGCAGACCTGCTGAGAGAATATTAACTGCAAATATCAAGCAGTGGCCTGTTCTTTTCCGC
The DNA here is from genome assembly GCF_001431845.1 of Calidris pugnax. Taxonomy (NCBI): domain Eukaryota; kingdom Metazoa; phylum Chordata; class Aves; order Charadriiformes; family Scolopacidae; genus Calidris; species Calidris pugnax. Next base: position 12,086,751 of record NW_015094508.1, on the reverse strand, counting down.
ATACAGGTTCCTTCCTGATAGGAACGTCTGGTCCAACAGGACAAAACTGGAACTAGTCTGAGCTCCCAGTTTAACATCAACCAGCATGGATCAGTGTGCTAGTAAATCTGTGGTAAGATAGCCCCTCCTCACATTTTATCCTGAAATCAAATACAGTTTAAAAAAGAGGCTTCTGATAAACACAGATTAGAGTTCTAATTCTAAAGTTTTATATGCTCTCCAGGACATGCAGGTCCTCATACTATCAGTCTGCTTCAATGACACAGGAGACTCTTCTAATTTCTCTGAGCAGAAACCAGTCATCAGTTCATCTAAGAATGAGGAGGAAAATAAGTATTTTTAGCAGCAGCAATAGAACAAGATGCAGCAAATACATAGACTGGTACTTGAAAGCATGCAAAGAAATGAAGCTATTCTAAGGACACCTGTGACAGAAAAGAAAAAGAAAAAAGGTTTTTGTAAGCAACAGACCATTCTTTTTCTGTTAAAAAGTGGCAGAAGGTTTTTCATTATTATCTTATTTAGGCAAGCTGGGTATCTACTGGCAGCCAGAAACAACTACGAAAGAATAAGTAAGACCCAAAATCCAAATTCAAAACAATGCCTGACCTCTCTGGCAATTTTCTTCCATTTACTGCATACGTGTTAATCATTTACTGGTGCACAAGCTTACAGCTTCAGGTCAGCACAATTGTTCTCTCCAGCAGGAAACATAAGTTATGTTCTCTCAGAAGACTACTGGGGTAGAGGGAGAGAACTGCAATCTCATCTCTGGACCTAAACAAAAAAAGATTATAGAACATCATAGAGAATCTGAGATATTTTAGCACAAGATGGCACTCCATAGGAAACTAAGCAAGAAGTGATACCTACCTAACAGAACCTGGGCAGATTCAGCCTCCACTAATTGGTGGGATGATGGCAACCTCGTCTCCGGGCTGCAGGACCAGGAGCTGATCTCCAAGAAGCACGTACTCCTGCCGAACAGCAAAAACCACTTGATCCCGGATGACAGCAAGCCTGAGGGGGATTGGCAGGAGCACAAATAGGTTTCTAAATAGAGTGTTTGCATTTAACCATGAGATTTCATTAAACAACAAACTGATGCACAGTCTAGGGCAGCTGAGGTAAATGCCACTGAGACTTACGCAATTATGCATCCAATACATTTCCAAAAGTACAACAAACACCCACCTCCTACTCTTGGACTTTCTTCTGGTGCCTAAGGAGAAACCCACTGCGTACAATTTTCAGGAGCCAGGAACAGGTCTACATCAGAATGAAACAATATATACCAGACTGACTTTAGCAGCTTCTAACAAAGAAGTGGGTCACTCAAGAGGGTAGTAACCATCCAATTCGGGATTAGAAGGAAGTGTTCCCGATTCAGTCTAGCTGGAGTAATTTTCTTAGACAGAAAGAAGCATTGCAGGCTGCTATTCATGAGACCTCAAGAAGATTCAGTGGTCAAAGAGTTGCTCTCGTTCCGTACCTCATAGCATATGAGGCTCTGGGTCTTTGTACTTACAGGTCTGAAATTTGCTATTGATAAGAAGTGGTAACAGAACTAAGAGGGTAGATATGGTGGGTTTTCTGGGAGATCTTGTATGTATTTTTGGATTTCAAATCTGTTAGATATTGCTGTAAGAGTCCACAGCTCTGGGTACCGTCAGGCAGAGAGTCACTTTCACAACTAAGTGCAATCACACAGTGAGTAGGAGGGCAACACCAGTAAGGCAGCAGAAAAAGAATGCCAACATTTTACTTTAGAAGGTGAAAGCGTGATAACTGTTATTGTTTGAGGCTAGAAAACCTGGCACAGACAGCAGAGAGCTGTATTGCCAAATCCAAGTAGGGACACCAAAAGGGTACAAGTAAAAATCATCTTATTTCCTACCAGCCAGATAGACAAAAGTAGGCAAGACAAAGGCTGAGCAAAACACAGTAGCACTGACTCAGAGGACAGACTGAAAGAAGGGACCGTATTAAAGTAAAGAAGGCCACTGAGGAACCAAGCATAACTATGGAACTGAAGTGCCCATTAGAAGGATGGGCTCTAATTAATGTCACTTGCAAGTTTATTCATTGGGGAAAATGGGTGGAACAGAAGAGCACTGACAAGTACGCTCAAGCCGCAGTTTGAATATCCATTAGCAATATGAATAGAAGTCTGTGGTCAACGCTGTACAATTATGTTGAGTTTTTCCAGAAAAGCTAGGAGCAGAAGTATTTTACAAGAAGGCCACTGTGAAGTAACTGCACATGCAAAATGTACTGCCCCAAGTCATCATTCATAAAAGGGCAAAGTTGACAAACTATAGCAAACCGACCAAAGGTGCTGCTCCTGCTTCTGACACCTCGTAATAGGCTGCAAAGCAAAATACGCCCATTGCTCCCTACAGCCTCCTGCCCTGTAACACACTGGGTCTCAATTCTCTGTGAGGAAAAGGCCTCTGGTGTAACATTCGGTTAGAGCTTCTCATTTGGAAACAGATGCCTTTGCTAAATAGTTAATTTTTTTCATAGCCTTTGAGACTAGATCTAATAAACAAGGGTGGTGCCTAAAGGAAGACTTTGGCACCCAAGTCCAAAGTTACGGAAATTCCAGTGCATTCAGCTCTAAATCCTGAGGACCTCAACCTCTGTTACACCTTACTTTTTCTTCTTTTACTCCTCACCCCAAAATGGTGTTGCACCTTTGTCTATCAGACTCATTCTTAACAGGACTTTTTACTCCTCACCCCAAAACAGTGTCGCACCTTTGTCTATCAGACTCATTCTTAACAGGACTTTTTACTCCTCACCCCAAAACAGTGTCACACCTTTGTCTATCAGATTCATTCTTAACAGGACTGAGCACCTTCCTTCACTCCTAACCTGAGGTGGGATTTCTGCTGACACCCCCAAAGAGCAGCAGCGCTGCAGGTGTCCTTACAGCGCACACTTACAGCTCTCTCAGGACCAGACTCCCTATGAAATAAAAGTAATGGTGGTAAGTTTTTTTTCAAAGCAGAGGAGGTTCAAAGCAGCTGAGCCTATTTTCTATGTAAGGGTTGAGGGGCTGGAAGCCTGTGCTAGAGTTTCAGTTCCCTCCCTGACCTGCCTTCCAGAGGGTGCCATAAGCTCAGAGCAACAGCTAACAGTTGCTGTTAAAGGTTAAGTGAGCAAAAACACCTGCATATTATCATGAATTTCTTATTTATTGCCCTGCCTGTGCTTGATCCCGCCTTGCAACACTTTCACCTTCTCCCCAGGTCCGTAACACAGCTCGGGAGTTCTCATGTGCAGCAGAACTACCGCACCACGGCCCCCCTGGACCACACGTCTCACACCACCCCTCAGGCCCAGCCTTTGGGTGCGTTTATGGAGCTACTCTTTCCTTGCACGTGCGTAAAGCTACAGCATTTGCAGCTGGCCAACACACGCGCCACAGGTTACCAGAAGAAGGTAATGTCACTGTTTTTGTGGTGCCACAGTACCCGTACGTATTCCAGCTCAAACTCCAAACACTGAATGGGTATTAAACAAAACAAAAAAAAAACAAAAACCAACAACCAAAAAACCAAAACAACCCAGCCACGTTAAGTTTTGAGCCCCTCAGCAGTAGCTTCCCCGAATACCTGGGGTGAACCTTGACGATCTCCTCCCAGAGCTGCAGCGAGGTGACCTGCCGTGGCACCCGGAGGGTCTCGCAGCGCAGCCCGGCCAGCTCCGCGCTGCGGGCGAAATACAGCACCGAGACCTGCTCGGGGAACAGACGCCCGTCAGGGGAGCGGGGCCGACTGAGAGGAAAAACCCGCTACGGCACGTTTAACTTCCCCGAAAACACCACCGCACACAACCGAAACCAAACCGGCGTGAGGGAAAGCTCTCCCTGGCCTCACGCCGACCGGCTCTGCCGCCTTCCTCCTGCCTCCCCTGTCAGGGGAGCGGGGAAAGGGGCAGGGGGGTAAGTGAGCGCGGATCCGTGTCCCGCTCCCCCGCCGCCCAGGCCTCGCCCGCCCGGCGCCTCTGCCCGCCGAGGAGAGGGGCTGAGGGAACCCCGCCACCCGCCTCGCCTCTAGCCGGGGCCCGCTCCCCAGGCTGCACCTACCTGGCAGCTCATGGAGCCGCCGTCCCCGGGGCGGGCAGCCCTCCGCCACGGGCTCACGGTGGCGCCTGCGCCCGGAGGAGAGGCGCCGGGCCCGCACCGCCCCCTGCGGCCTGGTCCCGCTCCGCGCTGCTAGGCCGGGCTGGGCCTAGCGGTGAGGCCGCGACCGGGGGCTGTTAGGCAGGGTCGGGGCGGGTCGGGGCAGGCCAGGCCAGGCCAGGCCAGGCCAGGCCAGGGCGGGCCGGGCCGGGCCGGGCCGGACCGAGCGGCCTGTCGCAGCCCGGCTCTGGGGCCTTTTCCCCCGCACAGGTGGATAACGGAGGTGGCAGGCGGCCATCGGAAGGTGGTGGGGGGGACTAAGGGGTGGGAGACCGTGGCTTCGCCCCCCGAATGCAGCCTGTAATTTCTGGGGACAGCACCTCAAAAGCCGGATTTTCACATGGGCTCAGCCCCCAGGAGTGCGTGGGGATTGGAAGTGATTGCAAACGTTACGCATTTGCAGCCCGGCGTGCATTATAGCCTTCCACTGCGTAGACACATAGAAGGTATAACGAAAGGGCATAAAAGACAACGACCCCTCAGCGTGCTGGTACAGGATTGCTGGGAAAGGTCCTGTTTCAGCACAGAGATTTCCCTGGTATCCCCCTCCCTGTGGACAACTGCCCCAGTTAAGCAGTTGCCTGTGTGGAAGGAGCACGGTGAAAGAAGGCTGGCAAACTTCTTGCAGGTTGGGGCCAGGGAGGAGGGGAAAGCAGTGCGGAGTATCGGGCAGAAGCTGCAGAGACATCCCCAGCAGTTGTTTCTTAGGGCACAACTGTGCCCCAAAACCATGTCCTTGTAGGTGGGCAGGGTTATGTCTACAGTGCTGTTTGCCTGGCAACACTTGTAACCTCTGAGCAATGAAAGATGAGCTCCTCCAGTCAGCGAACCAGGGTGAGCCCCGCAGTCGTTACCAGCCTAGAAGTTTGGGGGTGGTAATTGCGATTTGGGCAGGTGGAAAACATCCATCCTAGCTGAATGCAACACTGTCAGAAAAAAAACCCAAACAAAACCAAATAACAAAAAAACCACCCCCAAAAAACAAACCTCAAATAAGGAATTACTATCCAGTCATTTCAAAAGATGGCCAAGAAAGGAAACAGACCTTTTATTGTAATATTTCTTGCCTCGGAGGTACAAAGACAATGAAAGTTAAAGTGATAAAGTTGTCCAAAAAATGTGCAGTAGAAATACAATTACCTGCATGGAGCATGTATTTTGCACCAGTTGTCCAGTACACCATGTCTTAATCCTCTGCTGCGAGGAACAAATGAGTTATTTTTTAGAAATGTATTCTTTTGTTTGTGAATGATTAACTACTGTTACAAATGGAACTCTTCTCGAGACAGAATGTGTCAAGTGAATAAAATGATTGCTTTCTTTTTTTTCTGGGTTGGGTAATTTTGGACCTATACATCTTAAATGAAATAGATCACTTTGACAAGGTGTGTGTATGACCCAGCCAGTAGCTAGCAAGTGGGTGGCATGTTTTTCCAGTGCAAGAGATGTGCCACAGGTGTCTGTCCTTAGAGTGAAGTGGGTGAGTGCTGGGCTCAGCTGGAGCAAATTAGCCTCTCAGCCCAGAGAACAATGAGCTTTGAAAGATTTATCTGTACATTTAGGGTTGAATTTAGAGTTAGTTCCACTATGGCAAGTTACTAGCAATGAATTTCTAGATTTTATGTGAGCTCTAACTAATGACTCAACTAAGCTAATGCTTGAATATTTTTCAAAGGATGGGTCAGTCTTCAGCTCTCTATTACATGAATTAAAAGCAGAATTTGTTAAAGGCAGAATTTGTGTCTAGAAAGCACAGGAATAGAGTAAGATTTGTGACTCCAATAGTCTATTAACCATGTTCTAGAACTGAGAAAAAGTTAAACGTTTGTAAACAAAAAAAAACCCACCAGGAATTAAGCTGAGGTATAATATGAATGTCTAAAACAAAACTGTCTCTAAATATGTCTTCATTCTAGAGGTCTTTTCTTCCAGGAACACCAGCCTTAGCAAGAGGTGTGACTGCTACATTGCTTGCTTTGCAAGAGTGGGTTTTATTCAAATTGCTTGGCTTGGCTTGGCTTGTTCTGTGGGTTTTTGGGGAGTACAGATACCTACATAGGATGAGATGGGAGAAGTTTCTGTAGCTCTGGAGGAGATATGTTAGCTCTGTAGAGACTGGGATTTCAAAACCATGCCTTCTCTATGATTCCTACAGGGTAGCTCCACATGATTTTCCCTTACAATATTTTCTGGTTTGGATCCTTCTCAACACCATTTTCTTCTTGCACGTTTTGATTTGGAGTGTAATTGTGAGTAGCTGAAATGTATAACATCTAGTTGTAAGTGTTATCCATTGAGTCTATTATTTTGAATTAAATCTTGTCCTAAGCCATGGGGCCTTTGATTTAACAGGTGTGTATGCATCCTCCCAAACTAGTAAGTATATTAGCCTCTTACAGTGTATTTCTTCTGGGTGTATTTAATTTTAAAAGCTGTGATAAAGCCCACCAAAGCAGACATCTCTTATTCTGCCTGCCAACCTTTCTTTGTTTTAATAATGTTTAATACTGAAAAAGTTCAAATCCTACTGTATGGAATTCGCTTACAGTACTCAAACAGACCATGGCTTAAGAGAAATTCAATTCTAATAATACTAAGTAGAGGCAAATGGTGAGGAGCTGTTATTTCTATTAATTTATTTCTTACTTACTAGCAGCACACTTTGAACTTGAAGATCTAGCCTGAGTGTATCCAGACACTAAGGCACTGCTTTTGCGCTGATGGAGAGAACCACAGCAAAGTCAACAAAACTTAAGTAGGTACACTGGTCTGCTAATCCTAAGCTATTTTTGTAATAACTTAGTACAAGAATTGGTATAAAACATGACTGCGTGCACTAGAAAAACCAAAGAGGAATGAACTGGAGACATACTGTTAATCTTTATTTCTTTTACCAATGATTTACTTAATGCCACTGCAGCAAAAGTGACTGACTGTGACTGCACAAGATTGTGATTGTCTAACCTCTAGTAGATTTTCTGTTTCCTTTTGTTTTCATTTTAGACCTTTTCTCAGGACTATTTGGTATAAATCATGAGTTGCTGTTATAAAGTTCAGGTTTATACTTAGGAAGTCTTCAGAGAAGTTCTTTTACTGCAGTTTTGTGAGGAATTTAAGTTATTTTGGTGCTAGACCCAAAAGCATCTTTGTTATACATCCGAGATGTAGATACTGATGCATAACACTGTTTTTAGGAGAACAGACACAATTCCTTTGCTTAGAGCTTCCTGAAATACCCAGCAGAAATAGAAATGATCATGATCTGGAATGACCCTTCATTACCTGTTGCACCCTTCATTTGTCTTGGGCAACAAGCCAGATCTGAAGTCAGTATAGCATTAACCTCCTGCTACTGAGTTAATTAAACAAAAAATAAAGCTGTTTGGAGTAATGTACAAGGATTCAGAAGTGGGGCAGGTATAAGAGGTATGTCACCATGAATTCCAGTCATTCCACTGAATTCAGATCTGAATTTGGCTTTGTATATGTCAGCACTGGTAATAGTCTGGAAAACATTTCCTTCCTGTTTTGGGAGGAAGGAGAGTTGTTCCTTGGGTTTCCATGGTGGAAGAATGGGGAGAAAAAGGAAAAATATGAATCTGTCTGAGGCACTATGACCTCTAGGATTCCTGTGTGTGAGGTATATGTGGCCGTTTGACCAATGTCTTTAACATTCCCCTTGGCACTCTTTGAAATTGTCTATTACAAAGCAGATGGTGCAGTAGTTACTTTTTGAAGGGCTAGAAGAGCATGACCACATCTGGAATTAATCTTTAGCTCCCTAAACCAATAGATCACCCAGTTTTAAGAGGGCCTTCCAATATAAATGCATTGCACAAGTACAGAGAAAGAATACACAGCTTTAAGGCAGAGTATAAGCAGTCTGGAACTATAATTCATAGGCACACAACTCTTTCTGCTCAGCTGTCTCATTTATGGGCAAGTCTTTTCTACAAGAATTCCTTTTTATTTTCATTGAGCAACAGCAGTAAGTGAAATATGTAACTTCTTAGATTTAAAAAATCAATAAATTTTCAGGTTCTGTATAAAGTATTTTCCTTTTCTGTTGACAGCTGCAGTATTCCTAAAGAGATGACCTCTTTCATTTACATACTGTCCTTTGGCCTAAAGGATAGCTAAAGGTTGTGTTAAACCATCATGCATACCGGCATCATTCAAATAGAGCTAACTGTGGGGTTTTGGATGATCATTAAGCAGTATAACACATGCTCTGAATAAAGATGAGAAAGGGCATTAGTGTGTTCTGTCATGATGCTAATGTAAAAACATTTTGATGCCAAGGCAAAGCACAAGTTTTATCCGATAGAACCTCAGATTTTTTAAAGTGCCTGGTATGGAACTACCTGGATAAAATTTTATCTGGATAATCTAAATATTTAAAATATCAAATTTATTATCTGTCATTATGGAAAAAAAAATTATAGTGTCCAAAATTCATTGCTTCCTGCAAAAGCCCCAAGTTGGTGTAATAAAGTAGTTGTAAGGGTGAAGAGTTTTGAATGCTATCAAACCTACAAGTCATGTCTCTGGTATTATGTTTAAAAAGATAAAATTTCCGTCTTGTATCTAGCCTTGGCCTGTATGCTTTTTTTCATTCTTTTGTAAAGCACTTAGCACAGAGAGACATGAAATGCCTGCAGATAAATAATGCAGTGTTAATTTATATTCCCAGATTTTATTCCTGGCCCCCTGATTATCATAATGTGTAAGAATTTGGAACATTGCACAAGGTAAGAAACATTTCACAATATGGATTTGCTGAAGCCAATGAAATTTCACAGGATTCACTGTGATCTGTGGGTGCCTGATGGAAATGAAACCAATTTTTTTACCCACCAGTTCAGAATTTGGGTTTAGAAGTAGACATTTGTCGTATCAGATTACAGATTGCAGCTATCCTACCTATCGATTCTTCGTAATCATTGTAGCTGTTTTGCTCATCTTGAAAATGGAAGTTTTGCTGTAGTTTTTACAGTATTTCAGATCAATGTCTTTACCAACCCCTGGGGGCACATACGGCACAGTTGTGATATTCTGCAAATGACGGTCTAACTCAGGTTTAACTTCTAGTTAATTCTTTTGCTATCTGTCAAAGTATTCCAGTCAGCTTGCCTTCAATCTTTTCCTTACACTTAAGATATAAAGAACATATAGCTGATTCTGTAGAAAACTGGGCTTGTATTTAAACATCTTGATTAATTCTACACTTAAAATTTAGCATTTTTGAGTAACAGAGTCAAAAATGCATACACTTCTATAAACTTTCCAAAGAGAAAGTGGCACAAGGGACACTAGGAGTAGATCTGTGCTGACCCTAGCCAGAGGGTTGCATCATGCCGTGTTCCCATACCTACCTCCTTGCCATCTAGGTAAGACCTTTGCCCACAGTTCACAGATGTTCACCATCATACAGGCAATGCATAAAACTGAAGTGGTATTCTCATTGGAAGTATTGTATGCTTTTCACTCACCTGTTTCACATGTTTCCAGAAAAACATGGCTAGATCTTGACTGATAATGTCTTCCACTGAGGTTGGTCAGACTGGAGCTACTTGCATGAGGCTATATGCCCTGTGCATATTCAGCTCTTCTCTGTGTTTGCTGACAACTGAAATGCTCTCTTGGTAACTAAGAAAAGCGTTTTTTCACAAAAAGTTATATTCTGTGGAAATTTTTCCAAACCCTGGAAAAAAGTTGTGTGATTAGTTCTGAAAGCAAATTACTTGATGACTTTTACTTTTTAATATGAATCAATAGTTTTAATGAGGGAGATAGATTGTAGCTGTGCAGTTAATAATTAGTTCAGTTTTGTACTTCAAATTTACATTAGGAGCCACACTATATCCTGACACCAACTAGGAAATTCTGTCTACAACTATGTAATACAGGATTATCCACACTGCAAGCAAATAATGAAGGCCTGTCTTAAACAAACTGTTCACATTCTGTGTGCAAAACTGAGACACTAAAGTTTCTATGGCTTTGTTTTGACTAAAAGTTTCATTTTCTGTTATATATAACAGCACACATATCCACATGAGGGCACCAGCTGACATCTTATTCTCAGACCAATGTGTAGTCTGTTTCTGAAATAAACTTGTCAATCAATGGTCACTCCGTTCTTATGCTTAGAGAGCTAGAGAAAAGGTTGAACTGTTCCCAAATTTGGTTTTATTCTTTTTTGATTCTTAGGGTAGCAATACTTTTACTTTCCCTAACCTCTACATTCAACAGAAATCTTGAAATAAGCTTTAATCACATAGAGACATGGGAATGTGAAGTTTTTAAAAGAAATAAAATTAAAATTCCTTTTTAATCTGGCTGCATAATGGAATGTAAGTGAGCTCTCATTAAAATTGGTAAAGTTTATTACTTCTTAACTTTGAAAGGAGAACAGAAATCCAAGGTTTATCCTCATTTTTATTAAATCCACAAAAATATACAGTCAACACACATTCAATTTGTAGAAATTATACAATCTTTTTTAAAAAATCAGAGAGTAATTGATGCTCAACTCTTGGTTGGGCTGAGGATTCAGGACGAAGATTATCCTCTTCCTTTCCCTGCTGAACCCCAAGAACTTTGACCAATCTAAGTAGAGTACAGCAATGGTCGCATTTCCTCTCCTACCTCCCAAAGTGCCAGGCAATAGAAACTGTAAAGGCTTGAAGCTTCCTTCAGGGGCCAGCAGACTGCATGCTCTGTGGAGGATGTAACGAAGTATTAGCTAAACAGGGAAGGTTACACCAAGCAGACTGTGGGGTGGTTTGGTTTGATGGAGGTGTCTGCATAAAACGTGAAGTCACGTAAAGGATATTTTTCATTGAAATCAACTGGACAACATTTTAAAGGAAAGAAAAACTTGTCAGGAACTTCCAAAACGCTTTGGAGGGTATTCACAAAAGCTGTTTTAGCCTAGTGAGACTAATCTCCCTAGGACTCTAAGCAGCGGAAACCCATAGGCTTTTCCAAAGAGTGATTCAGAAGAACCAAATTAACAACTTCTCTGACTTGCCCCTGGCCAAAGCCTGTTTCTCCATTGACTGTTAGGGTGGTCTGGAGAAATTGGCCTCTTGGGGCTAGTCTTGGTCTTAGTGAATACTCTCTCCTAGTGACAGAGAAACAAAATACCATTATTTAAATATTAGAGATATCATGGTATAGTGTAGTCCTTTGGAGTGGAGAAAGCCTAGGAAATTTTTTTCTCAGCAGATGGGCACAGAGTTGGAGAAGTCAGAAAAGGTGTTGAACTGAGGACTTATTCAGGACAGTCTTTATTGCAAAGCAGGTATATAAACATAAGGATGTTTCATAACATAAGAAAGCACATGAACATTGGAGCAGACATCAAAAATTTGTGAAGATGTGAACCTACTGGAAATCCTGGTGGAAAACAGTGACTTTAAAGAATCTTTAGGTTATTTTTTCTAAGAAAGAAATGGTAATTTGGAAGGACAATAGCCTCCCTTAAGCACAGTGATCTAGTCTCACAATATCCGCAAAATTACTCTAGGTCCATAATTCTCAAGTGACTATATTTGGGAAGGAGGAAGAAGTTAATATCTGTTACATCCTACCCTGCATTGCCTATGCACTGACAAAGAAAAATTCTCCCATGCAAGTGTTTCATGTCCCCTAAATACAAATTAGATGCATGCTAGAAAATGTTAAGGTATTTGTGTATATGGACTGGTATTTTGGGGTATTTTTTTGGCACCAGTGCTATGTTAAGTGATTATTTTTTACTTCAGATATTACCAAGAAAAACACAAGAGGCTATTATTGGATGCTTGTTTGTTATAGACCCCAGCAAATATCTCAGTGATAACTGTATGTCAGGAGAAGGGCAGAGGGAAATGAGAGTTGGTTGGTTGTCTTCTTGTACTGTCTTTCTTTTTCCAAAGGGGAAATTTTAAACTTTTTAAACTTTTAAGGGGAATAATCAGCAGAGCCAGTAAGTGTTGTAAGTATTACAATAAAAAAGATTCTGGTTGATCCATAAAGTACTTGTTCGTGTATCTAGAAGACTGGAATAGGTGAATATATATTCATCACCTGAAAAGCCTTATGCCTTGAAGACACTGGAAGATTTCTAAAGATTCTGGATAACTGATTTTAACATAGGTCAGACCTCAATTTAGCTCAAGATAGCTGATAATATAGGAGAAAAGAAAATTTCCATGTCCTGAAGGAAGATGACAAAGCTAATGATTCATAACAGGGAACCTGAGACTTCAGGCTGCACACTGAGACAACAGAAATAATCCTGAGGATGTAGCTTTGTTGCTGAGTAAAACCCTGAGAGGGTCGGTGCTCTAAGCACTATAGGAGTGTTCATACCTGGGGGGAATTGTGAAGCTGGTAACACTCTGCATGCCAGGATCCATTTGGTGCGTGTGAGTCACAGCCTCTTGAGTCTAAGTGGTACTGACAACTCAGAGGAGATTTTGAAGGCATCACAAGAACTACAACTAAGATAAGGATGAAAAATAAAAGGCTATGAACTGAAGCTGTAGCGCAGAGCGGTGGCAACACTGGCTAGAGCAGCAGCGATTTCTGTGGGAAGCTTCTGCGCTGAGGTCTGTCAGAAAGGATGGGAGTTGTTTGACCTAATTTTAGCCATTCAAGGGTTATTTAACCAGCCTAAATGTGTTGCCTGGGCTTCTCCTATACTTAATCAAAAGGTAGAGGCATCTTCAGAATGTGGTTCGGGTCTTTTACACCAGCCAAGTTTTGATGCTAAGGTGTCTGCTGTCTAGAGGCAGCTGTGGAGCTTCACTGACTATAGAGGGATCATCTGTGACTAGATTAGACACCTAACTTTTGGACAGCTGAAGTTAAGTGAAATAGTCCCATCAAGTTGTAAGTGGTATTGTGCGTTTCCAGCTCATGTCCAAATAATGGCTTATAACTCTAAATAAGGAAATTTTAATAGTTGAAACCTTTCTCATTTTTACTACCTGGAAACCCAGGTACTACAAATGACACCGAAATAATGCCACCAAGGTTGGCACAGGAGAAAGCAGTGATGTAGATGAGCAGTCCAGATGCCTAGTCATGCACATGCAAAAAAAGAATGCAGGCTTTGAACACGCAATAGGAGTCCTTGTACGACTCTGTGATGAGTCTGGATAGAAATAGAGAAGTTGTAATGACTACAGAGGTCAAGTGTGGTGTTTTTGTTTCTTAGCAACTCTCTTGCTAATAGACTTTCAATGGGTGCATGGATCTTCCTGTATACTTTCTCTTCCTTGGTCTTTCAGTTCACAAATGGAGTAAATTGCTTCAAATGGACCATTTCACAAACTGAATCCAAATATGTGAACAACATGACAGTTGTGTGATACAAGCCATAAAATCTCCTTAAAGGCTTCTGCTTTTCCAGTGCTGTATTTGCAGTAGTGCTATTTGATAACTAAAATGAAAATTAACAGAAAAAAACCAACAACTTGTTTATTAAAAGAATCATCCTTCCCTGAGCAGAAGCGCTGACATGTTTGCCATGGATTAACTTGTTGACTACCAGGTATCTCTACCATGGAGATCAAGTACAGATATGATTGGTAAAGATATTAGGGCAAACAGCAGTTATGGCAAATTTTTCCAACTGCCAGGTAAAACCAAACATTTGCTAGTGTAGATTATGGTGTTATTTGTTGGGTTTTTTTTAGCTCATGGCATGTCCCAGTTGGTTTTCCCCACGACCTTTCAGCCTGAAGGCAGTCCTCTGGCTTCCCCTTTCTTAGTCTGGACTTCTCTTGGCCTCCTCAGTTTTTTATTTTTAATAAGTATTTATACAATGTTATTCAAGAAATACATATACCCACAGCCAGGGAACTGCAGCATCTTTTTCCAGGTAGCAGCAGGACAGGGACATGCTTGGTCCTGGCTGGTGTTTGCTCTGAAGGACAAATGGCAGCAGCCCTTTCCCTGCCGACCCCTTGCAATGTGTCTAGGTACACTGGAGAATGCTTCAAGAGCGTGGTAACGGTAGTGCCCCTAGCAGCTTGAGAGAAGCACACTTTGTACTGATGTACAGCAACTTTACAGGGCTCTGGGAGTTGCAAACCAGGGTCTCTTTTAGCGAGCTGATGTCCCTCAATCAAATTCTGCAGGACTGATACAAATGGAAAGTAAATATTGATAAAGAATGTCTCTTTGCCTTTCCATTTTAGGCTAAGGGGTAAAACCACTACTGGAATTCAGGTTTTCCTGGCTGGCCAGAATTTATAGCTAATCCTAAGAATAGTCGTTGTCACTTCCTCTTAAGCCTATATATATCTAAACAGTGAGAAGTAAAAATAGCTGGAAAGTTTGAAGCATACCATATCTGCTTAATACATGCAGTGTGGTATCTGCAGGCTTGAGTTTCATGCTGCTTTATGTACTTTCTGCAATGAGTACATTTACAGTCTGTTTTGAAGAATTTTCACTTACACATCTTGTCAAAATTCGTAATACCCTTAAAGTATTGCAGATAACCAGTTGGTGATTACCCCTTTTTTGATAATGAGCAGATACACTTCAATCAACCTGATGCTAATGATTACTGGCCTTGTATATGAAAAGGTTAGCAAAAGCATTTGTTGCTGTGGTATGTACACGTGTTGCACATCTAATCCTAGCAATTTTAGCTAGTGTAGCCAGCCTCCCCATCAGATGTGGTAACTGCGGAAAGCCTTCTAGCCCCAGCCAAAAAAAACTTTGCAAAGAAACTGTATCATTTCCCCATGCAGCTGCACGGACATTGGTGCCAGCTCAGGAGAGAAGGTACGGGTGGGAACAAGCAGTGGGAAGGTGGGATCATTTATTTCAGCAGCAGTGTGGGGTTTATGCCAAAATAAACTGTTCATCGGTCTACTAGCTAAGGGCTGCCAATATAACAATGATATGTAAGTAGAAACACACACTGATAAAGTCTTTTGTTAGTCATTCATAAATTTCAGAAAAGTGAATCCAGATTTCAGAAGAACTTAGGTATCCAATACCAGCATGTGATTGCTATCTCAATATTAATTAAAAAAAAGAAATAGTTTTAAAAAATGTGCATAAAAATGGGCATACTATTGTCAAAGAAATGAAGGTGCAAGCTAACAAAGTTGAGCGCCTTTCATCCACTGTCCATGCACGTCATCAGTTGACCTATACAGCTGTGGTCAAGCTGCTGGTACCCCCAGACACCTCCAGGCAGTGATTGTGGGGAGACATAGCGGGAGCTCCTTGGAAGTAAACTATTCCTATATTTTGAGAATAAGTCTAGACCTTGATTGGTTTACCAAATTAAAATCTCAGAAGTGATTACTTGAAGTAACGAAGTGATATTTGAAGTTACGAGGAGAAATCTCTAGAATATCAGGTAACCTCCTACCATTAAGTGAGGGGCAATGGATTGCTCAGCTAATCTGGAAGAAAGCTTTCTCTGTAAAAGTAAACTCTCCAAAGTAGAAATTGATAGGGAATTTCCTTTGGGCTCAGTACTCAGGTCTCAGACCTGGGAAATGAATGTGATCTATAACAAACCTAATAGTGGCTCAAATGCTACACAGCCTCCTCCACTGACCCCAAGGTAATCATTCTTTTCTTCAGTGCTTCTGTTGCTACTTATCCTTTGGTAAAAGGATCTTGGGAATGCTCCTTGGGACCTAGGGAAAATGTCTCTTTTTAGCTCTTTTTAGCTTCTCCTGAGCTCCCATTTCATTTTCACACAGCTCCAGCGTCAGTCCAATTTAAAACTGGTCATGTCCAGTTTTAACATCTTTATTCCTAAGATTGAATGATGTACACACTCATCCACATAAAAAATAATATGGTTAGTGGGAGTCTGTAGCTTACAAGCCTATAGTAGATCTGAGCTTTTCCTTAGGATCTTTCCCTTGGATTTGAACAGAGAGAGAATGAAGCTTTTTGTGATTTCCAAAATGTTGTTGCTCAGTGTAGTGATGCTTTTTCTCTGCAGCAAGATGAGTAGGAGTTGTTAGTTAGAAGAGTTAGTTTTACAAAAGAGCATGTGTGTAACAAGGGAAATAGTGTACGTGAGGAACTGTGGTTTGGGAATCACCTCTACAGTTCATTTTTTTAGTCTCTTGGTATGTGACAATCCTGGTTTGTAGGCTCTCTTGGGATGTCAGAGATTGTGAAACTGAAAGTAATAGGGCCAGAATTAACTTCAGGTAATTGCTGACCATTCTCGATATCATTTATACCTCATGTGTACCTGTTTTAGCTTTTCACAATTCTCTTTGACCTAGCAGAGATAAAGAAAATGTAATGCTTAGAGCAAATTACAGCACAACTTTAACTATACGTACAAGCTGTGAAGACTTCTCACCTTGGCATTGCATTTTTATGTTATTGAACAGATTTGCCTTTTTACATCTTTTCAACTACAGATCTTTCTTCTCTTCAGGAGGCTAGGGCAAATTATAGCACATTGCTTTTGGCAGCTCTGAAAGAAAATTTATGTCCTTGCATTCAAAGACCAATATTAAAGGACTGTATATAGATATTCCATATATTACCAGCACATGAATGAGACAGAGCAACACCTTCAAGAATTAAAACCTGGGATAGAAAAGCAGAATAATATCTTCCTTTTGAAGACTTTGCATTAGCACTGTTTCTATGTATTCATCTTGGAACTTCTTCAGTTCTGTCTTGACTGACCACTGTTGAAAATGTTTTATTATTCAAGTCAGACTACTGGGCCTTCAGAGGCATTGCTACAGTTTAGTAAATGTGGAAGAAGGTATCTCTGCTTTAACTATTGGAATATAAAGGGGAAAAATAGTGTAAATTATCAAAAACAAATTGTACTTCATTCTGCCGTAACTGAAGTACTTCAAAACAACAACCTTTTAAATTAAATATTTCCCAGTGAATGAGAGTTTTCAAAGTACTGCTACCCTAAAAGGAAACTTTAAATATGATTAAAATCATAAAATTATGCTAGTAAGTATCTTTTTTAAGACCAGTTTATATAATTTCTTTGCCATGAAGACTAAAGTGGACTAGATCACCATAATCTTAAAGCTTAAAAACAAGTCAAGCTGGAAAGAGATCATGAGAGGACAAAAGTCCCAAGCAACAGAACCTGTTAGCATTCACAGAGGGTATGACACAGAGAGGTGTTCTGAGGAAAACCAAATTACTGAGATGCTTTGGCCACACTATTAAGTAAAGCATATATATTTCTGCAGAAGAAACACAAGTATAACACCTTGTCTGTATCTGTAGGTGAGAAATCTCAATGGATATTCACTGATATGTGTTTGTCACTGACATCTGTTGCAAAACTCTCCCTGAACTTGTACACCTTGGTCATTGATGTGCTGGGAATTCACTAGCCTTGCCAAGAGCAGGGGATGACCAGCTTCATTTCACTGAGCAGTCCCAGGGGACTACAGTTCTTCTGGTGAGACAGAGAAATTTGCAGAGTATGTGACTGGAAAATAAGTAGGTATTGATAATATGCAATTATACATATTATAAATTTTGCAGCTATTTCAAGTTCAGTACCTTTACTTGGTAAAATTTGCAAGTGGGTAATTCTCAGACTGCTTGCTTTAATTGTTGACATGTAACAACAGTATTGGCCATTACATCAGTGTTACACTTAGTCATGGGGAAAGAACAGGATAGTTGCCATAAACAGTCTCTGGAAACAGGGATCAATGGCAGAATTGATTTAAACTGACCCTGACAATGAATTGGTCTCATCACAGGGCTCTGCAACCAGGGCCCATTAAAACAGTCATTTATTTTCCTTGCTGTTTTTGAGACACTGAAACTTTGTCAGCCTTGAAATGGAATGAACTGCCAGGAGTGTAGTTGTTTTGAGTAAATATTCCCAGAATTTCAACACACCATTGATAGCAGTGACGTCTCTTTTGATGTTTGTTGTCCTAATTCCAATACACAACGCTGAGTATAAAACACAAAAATGTAGGTTACTCTGCAACAGATTTAGGCAAAGAAAACAAAAATCTTGGTAGCTTTGTTATCTGCCCCTTTTTTTTTTTAATTTTGCTCTGGCATCTCTAGAGTTTCCAGCTAAACCAGTATCTGAAGAGGCTGCTCTTCCAAGAACAACGTTCTCAAGTGGTTAAAAGGGAGAATAATAATTCTGTAACATGCCTTTTTAAAGTTTCCATTTAAAAAAAAAAACACTTTTTCATCTCTTCCGGGAAAGGATTAGGCAAGACTTGATTTTTTTTTTCTCCTTTTTTTTATCTGGGAATCAGGCACTGGACCTCTAAATCAGTTCAAGATAATTGGACACCTGCTATTACTCTCTGAATTACACTAGATGAATTATGCTAGAGGAAAATATTTTCACAACAGAATTGGGCAAGCTCTGGAACAGGTGGTCCAGAAGGAATGGGGAGTCTCCACTCAAAACTCAACTGAACAAGGCACTGAGCAGCCTGACCTGACATTGAAAGTAGTTCTGCTCTGAGCCCGTGCTCGAGCTGGGCAATGTCCCAAGCTCCCTTCCAGTGTCAGTTCTTCCATGAGTTTGCTGTTTTGAGGACCTCCACAGAAAGTGCTGATTTCTTGAACCCTTGTACTTCAGTTCTGAAAGGATCCCTGTGCTCAGGACCACACATTTATTGCCATCTTGAGCTTGTCAGCCCATAAATGGGCCCTTACTAATCAGTAAAACAAAATAACTGTCTGTGGAGGAGAAAATGAGAGAGACAGAGGATTTTTACAAATTAAATGAGTATTTAAAAAGTGGGACACTTTTCTTGGGAACTTGGGTAAGAACTGAATAATCTTGGTCACTAATAATAGCAGGTAAATTTCTTTTCACAAAAACTACCTATATAGCAGTCTTACACCATTTTCTTGAATGGGATTAACACTGATCTATATATTCTTGAGATCAGAAGAAGTTCATTGTTTCTTAATAGTCTGGATGCCAAAATACTTCTGTGTACTCACTGTCTGACTGCAGTTTCACGTGGACAATGGTATTAAATGTTTGCTATCAGCCCTGAGACAGAAAAAAGCTCAGCAACTTCATATTTTTATTCAGCTGAGGCACAGTCTAGATTTGGCTTTCTGTCCAGGTGTTGGGTTTGGAGCACAAAATGCTGATCCACAGCTGGAACTATCCCAACATTCAGGGCTCTTCCTAAACAGATTTTTTTTCTCAACCCATCAGGTTGCAAACTGCTCAGTTGCAGAAAATGCCATTGTATGTGTATCTTCCTTGGAGAGTGGGAGACCTGGTTCCACAATTTGACCCATTTTTATGGGTTTCTTTCAGACCTCTCAACGTTTCTTTCTTGCTGGACGAGTCTCTGGGGATGTAAGAAACAAAGACTGGCACGTTTTTTGCCTGTAGCGCTGAGCAGCACTGTGGCTTCTCTGGTTACCATATGTCCCAACACGTAAATCCTTCATCCATAAAAACGCCATTCTATGATTCTATGAAATGCACGGTGCCAGCTCATGCAGCAACATGCACTATGCTACTGGCTGAATAAAAGTGTCACACAGGATTCAGCTGCATCACTTTCTTGCCTGCAGGTCTACACTTTTCCCTCTCATTCTTCCTCAGTTTTATGCATGTAGAGTTAAAGTCTGTGGGGCGTGAGCTGAATGCAAAGGTCTGATTCACCCCGTTGAATTAAGGGGCTTAAATTAGGAGCATATTTGCCCTAGGCTACCTTAATAGTCTCTTAAGAAGGAGAGACGTTTTCACGAGGGAGTTAGAGGTGAGCTGAATAACACTCTGGAAAGATTTTCCCTTCTCTTTCAAGAGGGAGCTAACAATGAATAGGTTCCTGATTAAGTTACCTGGCCAGTTGCCTGGGGTTAGGTGAGATGAAACCAGCCAGAGTACAAACACTAGCAAGGTTTGCCTAATCCCAGACAGTCCAAGCAACAATCAGATTTTCCTGTCAGCCCCTCAGACCTGGACTGTTTAACCTTTCTTCTGTCCATCAATTATCATATACCAGTGGCACTCCCCTTACTAGGAATGTGTGGGCTCCTACCCCACAATAGTCCATTTCTCTTTTATAGAGGGGTTGGCAACAGCAAGCTACCTGGCATGTCCCAAGGTCCAAGCCTGCCCGGAGGCAGGTGCCACGGACCAGAGAGGATGGGAGCAGAGGCATGGAGCAGGCTTGGGAGGCAGAAGAGCAGTGGGAAGAGGGGAGACAAAATGAGGTGCTGAGCTGAGGAGATGAAAGGCAGGAAGATGAAGAGAAGAAGTTGAGGGGATGGTAGAAAGTCTTCAGCTGGGAGAATATGCACCTGGGTTTTTGGGAGCAACGTAGAGCCCCTAACTCCTGGTAGGGGCCAGAGCTGTGTGAGGTCTGCCTCAGCACGAACAACTGCTGCACATCGCCCCATGCTCCAGCCCCTCCAGGACCCTCCCTGTGGTGGAGTCCAGCAGTAGCTCTGTGAGATTCAGATCCTGATTTGGGTTTGATCCTGCCACCCCAAACACTGAGCGATAAACTAATTTAGAAGTACAGAAAAGGTGAAATATGAAGAAGCTAAAAAGAAGGAAGAAATGCAAAGGTGACTGAAGATGAAAGGGGAATTACAGCAGATGTGCCCCAGATCATGTACCTAGCTGTCATTTTGTCAATATTTAATAACTGTCCACCAGTGAATACCAGATGCATCTTGCTAACCTCCCACACTTTTGGGGTCAAAGAGAGCTTCCTCTAGCTCCTGTCAGCTTTATCAGGTCTTGCCCACATTTTTTCTAAGAAAAGACTTCGATCTGCTTTAAAGCAAGTCCTGCAGTGGTTCGGGACTCTTTCTCTCCCACTGAAGCTCATGTGCATGAGTAAGTGCAGTGGGTCTGGTGCATTCCTTTTAACTGCTGAGCCCACAGTCAGGGCTGTCATGTATCTCATTAAAGATAGACAGCATCTTTTAGCATTTTTAATGTCAGTGTTTTCTGGAAGATGTTTTGCTTCATCCATAAAACACTATGAAATTAATATCCTGGCATTATGTGCCAGACAGGCTAACAGAAGAGGGAACGAGGTCTAGCAATAACATTCAGGTTTTTGTCTGAGAGGTTTCCTAGTTTGTCTCTGACCATCTATTTTCATCTATGATTGTTCCACTATTAACTTTGTTATGATACTAGATTAATTTTATAAATACGCAACTAGAGGTGGGCCCAGTCCAGCCTGAACATTTGTGTGTACGTTTGTGTGTTTATCTTTGCCTCTGTGTATGAGGCTCATTTCCAAGGAATCCAAACCTGGATCCAAATCCAAAGTCCTCAGATGGTCCCTGTCACTGCAGAAGGCTAAACCAAAACAGCTGAGCACAACTTTCAAGACATTTAGATTCTAAATCCTGGTCCAAATGACTTGAATTCCTATCCTTCTCCCATCCCTTTAATCTAGATTAAAGATAAGATCTTGGGAGCCCGGGAAAAAGAAAAGAGAATATCAACAGTTGATATTAATTGCCCTCTATCAATCCCTGAAGAGTTCTCAAAATATTTAAACAATCTGATGTAACAACTTTAATAAACTAAATGTGAGAAAGAAAAAAAGTTGGTAATTACAGCAGAGTTTAAACATCACATCTGATAAGTAACAAAGACCTCTAAATATAACAGATAAAAAAGATAAAACAGAAAGCATAGTAAAGAATAAAAATCAAAGCATTGTCCTCAATGCCATAGAGGTCACATGAATCAAATAACTCTAATGTCTTTCCAGAAAGAAAACATCATTAAAAGCCTGGAAGAACTGAGTTCTGAATTAATTCTTCATCGACTTTCAAAGCACTTCCCCCTCCCTTCCATCCCAGCATTTTTCCTAAGGCCTCTTGCTTGACCCATAAAAACCATGTAATTGTCATAAACAAAAAATAAACTTCTGACCATTAATGGAAGATTTAAACTTTGTAAGAAGGACTGTGAAGTAATCAAGCCTTAAGTCAGGAGTACATTTAAGGTCTGAAAGAGGCTCTATAGATATGAATACATAGAATTTATTGATTTTATTATACACTGTGTTTGCTGTTCAGTTATATTTATTAAGTATCAGTTACCAGGAGATACATTTGATTTAAAGCTTAACTAATTGTTAATTCTTTATGGCAGTTCTGCAAAGTAGTAGAACCCAAGTTTTTACCAAAAAAGATCCCAGTCAGTGCAATTTGCAAAAGCTTGTGGTGGGTTAGATTAACCCAACTTTTTGGAAAACAAAGCTTGTCATACATGATTCTTCTTTTATTGGTCTTGAATGGACAGATGTTTTAAAACTACCTTTATTCCCTCCATACAAAGCACTGGGGCTGATCAGCATCCTCTGCCCAGCATTCCCTTCTCCCTCCTGCTGAAACCTCCTCACCTTCTCCCTGATTGCTTTACATCTGCCAGTATTCTCTTTCATCAGTCATTTCTAACAAACTAAAGCAGTGGAGTTTAATATACTTCACTCTAGGGTAGCGAGTATATTTTTTCTGGTTTTGCTTGCATTTAGTTATTAAGAAGTTACATTTCAATGCAGCCCTACAATATTTTCATTAAGATGAAACACTGGGGGAATTTCCATTGAAATGAAGGATATGTCACAATTTTAAGACTGTTTCTCATGTGGTTCTTCAGTGACATATATTTTTTTCCTGTTAAAAAAAAAACAACCAAAAAAAAACCCCAACCAAAAAAAAAAACCCCACACACAACAAAGGGAGTTGGCCTGGGGAAAATGCCACTGAGATACTGTGTAAGAAGTCTGACTTAAAGCCAAGCAGCATATGCAGAGCGAATGCTCAGTCCACCCATTGTGCTTACAGCCACAGGGGGCTGAGAATAATACCCTATGAGATTCTAACAGAAGTGTGGTAAAAGTATTCTAGTATAGCTCCCTCTGTTTCTGAAATGGGAAACCTTAGTTTTTAATTTAACTTACACTATGTTACTTTAACATAGGTTTTTATTTCTATGCTAACACAGAATTATTATGCATTAAAAGGAGAGCTGTGAGGAGAGCGCAGCCTACCCCTTAGCATACAGCAACATTTAACCCGCGTGCCTCTTTTATTCCAGTGCAGGTGATGAGTCTTCAGCTACAAAGGCTATGGCCATGGTGCACTTACTAGCTAGTTCTTTCCCCAGAAAGCAGCCTATGAAGAGTTATTTCATTCTAGTCTAATTTTGAGCAATTTTTGGACTGCTTTAAGTTAGACTAAGGAAAGACCACTTTTAGGCATAGGCCAGAATGTGGAAGGTGGAGAGAAGAATCGCCTTAGTTCAGTTCTAACTCCCCTGTGCCCAGAACAACATGAGTTACCAGATAATCTGATCCCTCTCTGATAGTTTTTCTTTTCCTTTCAGTTAAAATAATAATTGAGGGGGCCATCTGATAGACTGGAAGTGTGGTAGTGCAAAGCGAAGATGGGGCAGCATGCTGTGCTGGCTGGTCTCCCATGAAACACACCCTTGAAGGGGCAGAGACCTGGTGTAATTACTGCCTCCTCACATCACTGCAGTGGCCAAAGCAGAAGGTGGTTCTTGAAACTGCGAGCACAGCCCCGGTCTTTGCTGGTGGCAGTGCAGCAAGAGGCACTGCCGCTTGCTTAGGGCTTGGAACAAATCCGCTGTTCAGCCTTAAGGAAAGGAAAGTTTGTTAGCTAGAATATTAGCTACAACCTTCAAAACAAAACTTGTTATTATATTGTCACAGAATGCCTGTAGATTTATGAGGCCTTGGGAATACAATAAATTAATCGCAGTAGTACTTGTTTGTTTGTGTAAAGATTTGCAAAACAAGTAATAAAGTGTTGATGTGATTTTTTTTACTTGGAAGTCTGTTAGATCTTGTTCTGGGTCTAGTTTCCATCTTTCAAATGAGCTATCCTGGAATACGTCTAGGAAGCCAGGAGCTGGTTGAATGTGATGAGGGTTTCAGGAGTCATAGTCACAAGCCTTCTCAAAAATCATTCAGATCCTAAGTTTGATCTTCATTGTATTTGTTCTTTAGCTCCAACATTCTTCCATAAATTTTACAAATACTACATGATACAATTTATAGTATTTAAAAGAAGTAGCTAGGGAAAAAAAAAAAAAAAGAGGATTATTAAAGGTAATAGGCACTGACTTTCCAGTAAAATAAATGGAAATAAGAAATGGTTTTATTTTATCTCTTAAAGTAATGAATAATTGAATAGAAGCTTTCCATTTAAGAAGACTCAGATGTTTTTTATTAGGACTGCTAAAAAGCTTAACAAACTGTTTCAGAATTTGCAAAATTACATCCATCTGCATAAACTAATAAAATATAAATGATCATTTCCAGTAGTTCTGAAGAGGTATTAATTCAAAAGTTGATATGTTAAGCATTAATTCAGTTCTTATCCTTCATCTCAGCATACATTAGAAAACACAGTGTTTTACACCTAATGCACTCTGAAGCCGCAGATGTCCCTACGTGCTAAAGCAGTGCCAGCCTGAACCCTTGGGGACTTCCGTGCTATCTGCATGCTACATTGCCTCTTGAAGGAGTCTGTTTTCTCAATTGATGACATTGCATGGGTTTTATTTTTGGCAAGGCTATTTCAGTAGAGCGACATGATGTGAAATAGAATAACCTGATGAAATACAATAAGTTAATAATAGTGTTGTACACAGAGCACCTTTCATCATGACAGATCCCAAAGAGTTTTACAGGCTGTACATATAAAAATCATTCTTCATCCACCACTGAAATGCAGTTACTGCTGGAGAAGAATAGGGTAACCATACCATGCCAGGAATAACAGCTTTTTTGAGTAAGGGAAGTTAAGAAAAATGTCTTCGTATGAAACAATAATGGGAATATTTGGGGAGGCCGGATCTAATTACTAGCATTTGCATTTGGTCAACGTGTTTAAAGGATTTCTTGTAAATACATGAATCAGTAATAGGGTTATGGGTATCCATAAATATTTCATTTGACACAAGTTCTTCGGACTTCATTTAGCCTTTTCTCAGAAACAGCACCTTAAGCAGCAGAAAAGGAAAAAAAAATCTATTTAAGGATTATTTCAAAATTTACTCAAAGGAGAAAATGCCATTTAGTCACTAAAATCTGTCTTCAGAGTGCTCACTTTTTCTCCCAATGTACTGGACAATTCTAACTCTTCCATCTGGTGTAATTAAAACAAAAAGGTATTTTATGTATGTCCAGGTAGAATCCTGTGACATCAGAATCTGTGTCAGGGTGTCATTCAGTGCAATGCAAATCTAGCAGTGGCAAAACTGATGTTATATTTGCTCTCAGTGGTTCATGATACATATGTATATGTTGGCACTGGGAATCTCAGAGCCAACAGAACAGTGGGCTATAAACATTTACAGTACAGATTTATCACTCTTGATTCAAATATACAATTAAATTACTGTAAGTCATCCAAGCCATGGTAATTGACTGTGTATATTCACTCAGCCTTTACTAGTTGCAAAGCCATTGAAAAGAATTTAAACTTTTTCCTTTGCCGATTAAGTCTATTTGCTGTGGGCTAACAACATCAGTAGGCCCATTTGATGTGCTACACATTTTGCAGCCTGATCATGTATTCTTGCTGCGAAGACTTATTGAAAATTAAAAATGAGGATAATTAGGGAGAGATAGAAAGATCATAGCATCCTCTGACTATTGATACTTATTGCAGCATGCAGATCATCATCAGTGATTTGTATGATACTGCATATGGAGTAAATGTAGCCAGGTATGAGAGAGGAATTTCTTCATTTCTTTTTGAGAACTTGGAAAATTATTGTAAATTGATGGGGAAGTGAATAAGCATGTGATCAGTGAATCCATTACCTGAAGATTATAAAAGAAGAGTAACAGTTAATGTCAGTAGGCTAAGCTGGCAGTGAATTATCCATGCAGTGTCATAGGGATTAGTCTCATTGACTGTCAATATTGATTCAATTGAAAAGGATAGTAAAACTATGGTAATTAAGTTTGGGAAGTAAAGTAAACATGAAGGAGGCCAGGAGTAATAATAAAGTCCACACTGAGAGGTAACGAATATGGCTTGGGAGTATTAAACTGTGATTCAGCCTAAAAAAATGCAACCTAATATAACTACAGAATCTAGAATTTCTGGAAATTAGCAAAACTGGAAGTTAGTAACAACACACAGCAGTTTAGATACGTGTAATGTGATCAGTGCCTAAATAAAAAGTATGTTTCAGGGCTAGACACTCATAGGAGAACAACAGAAGGCAACAGAAGGCAGTAAGGGGCAGCAGGACTGAGTTACAAATCAAGTTGAAAAACTTAACCTGTCTGCAGCTCTGACAGGAGAGCTGACCATGCTGGGTAGTAGCCGTGTGGTGATCTTAAGCATGATATGACCTGAAAAGTGAAAAGCATCACTCCTGTGGATTTTTTGCCCACTGCTTTATGGAAATTCTCCTATCCCACCTCTCCTTGAGGCCTCGCTTGAATTTCTATGTCACTGATATCACAGAAATTACCTTCATGTTATGATTGTAAACTTATTCCCTTAATCTCAGATTTCACTCTTCAGCTCCTTCCAACCTTCCATCCTGGGAAAAAGCCCTATAGCCTGTAAAAATGGAAGTAAATCTTTTTCATAGTATTTTTGCCAACGCTAGAGATTTCCCCAGCTTGAAAAGGCTCCCAGCAAAGAGAATACTGGGGGGTAGTAGTTAAGGCTTTAGTCTATGATCAGGAAGGCTTTGATTCATACCCTCCTCAAGCCCAGATCACCTATTTGATCCCAGCATTGTTCTGGCTCTCATTCCTCATCCTTAAGATGGATTTAATAGTCCCTCTCTACATCACAGAGGTCTTGTGAGAATAAATATGCTGCAGATGGTAAAGTACTCAGACATTAGAGTCCTGAGGACCAGAGGAAATCAAAAGTTATATCCATGTATCTGTCTTTGGAATCATTTGAAATTGAATGGACAAAGCTTTCAGAGAACATGCTAGAGACAATTGCCTAACTTACAGCACATATTTTATTCAATGAATTTAATTTCCATTATGCTTATGAATTGTCCATGAGTGGTTTAGGAACACAAGAATTCCCACCCCACCAGGAGGAGAGTTTAATAGAAGGCAGGCATTGTGGCACTGCAGTGGGGGGAGCAGCAGAGTGTGCAGCTCCCCCCAGCACCAGCCTCCCAGCTCTCCCCTGCCTGCCCAACACTGACTTCCACAGTGACTGGGTTTTGCACATGTATGTTGTTCAGTTGATTGCACATGAAGTTCAATCCCAACTGTCATTTCCTGGAATGTTTTCCCTTTTTTTTTTTTTTTTCTTTTCTATTTGTAGATGTCTCCAGGTATGCCCTGGGACTTACTAGAGAGTTGAAGATCCCAGTGGGAAGGATGGGATTTTTTTTCTGACAGGAGAAACTCAAATGAGCCCATTACCATCAAGCTGTTGCACACATGGATGGAATTTAATGAATATGTCATCCCACAGTGAGAAGTATCTCAGCGTCAGCCAGCCCACCTAATGTATTTTAGTAGTGATGCTCTGTGTGTGGTAGTGCTTATCCCTATGTTAGCTAGTACACTTATAAACTTGACCTATTTTCTCAGACTAGGCAGGATCTGTGTTTGAGTGGATTTGGGGCTTGGTGCAAATATTTATGAATGTTTGCAAACAGGGCCTTGCTTTTTACCAACGAATACTATGTCTGCATTTCTAATCTGGAGCTTCTTTTTTCAGTACTAGACTTTCTATCTTTTCAACACTCTGGTTTGACCAAAAGGCATTTCTTTCTTGATTAAATCTGTTTTCTTTAAACCAGATTTTCATCAGGAAAAGACTCATTCATGCTCAGGATCACTTTCTTGTTACACAAAACTGCTAGTTGACCTTATCAACATGCTTATTGTTATTAACTAATTCTTATAACAAGCTTTGAGATCATTATCCTCTTACTGAGCAGCTAGGATGTGGAAGCAAAAGCAGACAGAATATGTGATACTCCTCCAGGCCACAGAGAGATCATTAGCAGAAGGCAGATTAAAATCCTGATTCTTTGTCCGGTATTTAGTTGATGCCTTTTCCTTACTAATTTATCCTGTTGTTCCATGTGCTAATGCAATACCGTGTTTCTTACAGCACTTGAGTTTTGGTCCAGCATTTCAGAGGAACCTAACAACTACAATAATAGTGGCTGAACCCTCTTGGTTTTTGTGCAGAGGCCAAGAGAAGAAATGAAAGAGAGATAAAGCACAGCCCTGGGAGCAGGGCATGGGTTTGAACCTTTGTAAGGTGAAGTTGCCCAAACAGATCACTAGGCAGTAGCTAAGCTTTTCCATCTCATTAGAAAAGAAACCATCACGGTTGTTTCAGAACCAAAGCAAATCTGTCTTGTTTTACAGAAATAATCCTAAATTTCCCCCCTCTTATT
Source organism: Calidris pugnax (assembly GCF_001431845.1). Lineage (NCBI taxonomy): Eukaryota > Metazoa > Chordata > Aves > Charadriiformes > Scolopacidae > Calidris > Calidris pugnax. Next base: position 12,058,162 of record NW_015094508.1, on the reverse strand, counting down.
TGAATGCTGTTTTTTGTAGGAGAAATGGTGACTTCTTCTACAGAGAGATATCTGCAAAACTCTACAATGAGGTATATAACCCTTTTTTTGCCAGTTTTTATTTAAAAAAAAAAAAAAAGGAAACTTTTAGGTCTTGGCTACTTTTTTCCTATTAAATGTCTTGGCACTTGCCTAGATTATGGAGTAATCGCTTGCACAACATCATCCTTTAAATAGGTCAGCCAAAACTCTATATCCAAATACACTCTAAGCATTGCTCAGATCTCACTTAGAGTTTTACAGTTGGGTTCTGTCTCTCTAATGGTCTGAATCAAAACTGTGGATACATCCAAATACCCTGAAGCAAGGGTATTGCAAATGCAGATCCAGCCTGTCTGGCACAAGTCTTTCATTTTCAACTAAGGCTTCTTCTTTTTTCTTCTCCGTTTTTCCCCCCTCTTCAATTAAAGCAAAAGCATGTTGTTATTTCATGAAATCTAGAAGAGATTATTTTCCAGGATGGGTGATATTCGTATGTGAAAAATGAGAAAGCTGTTAGCTTGCAATACATCTTGAGTGAAACCAACGGAGAAGAGTAAAAACATGGAAATTCAGCACATATGTTTTGTAAAGAAAACCTATTGTCCTCTCTGGGAGGCTTTATTTCCCCAACTTTTTAGGCAATGCTTCTTTGGCCCATAAATCAACATGGAGGAGCTCCTGGTGCTCAAGCCTATGTTATTAGCTACAGTTGCAGAAGTGTTATATGTATAGTAGGATGGGCACCAACGCTCTGGAAGAGACCTCTCAGGGCATTACAGTAGTTGTGACTATTTGAGGTAATCACATTATATACAATACTTATTGTTTTATTGTGACTGATATTTGGCTTTCTATCTTAAAAACAGAGTCAGAACTCTAATTAATCCTGAACCATCACAGTGATAAATTTTCCAGAGGATATGTGAACTGAGACTAATTTTTCCATGGTTTCGTAAAGTCTCCCTTTTACTTGATTTCTTTTTTAACTCTGTGTTGTTGCCGCAGACAAGTATAGGATAAGATCTCAGTATTTGTTATGTCTTGCCCTCCAGGATATAATTTTTCATAACTATCTTTAATTGGATGGAATTAACTTTCCTTTAAAAGACTACAAAATATTAGGTGTGCTCAGATGCCTCAGTACATGCATTAACATTTGTGTTAACCCAGGTCTAGTTTTGTGACTGAGCTGTCTGGAACAGCATACCAGAGCTTGGGTTTTGGCATACTGGAACTTGTCTTCTGGCCACAGGTATTTATATTCCAGCATTTCCTTTCATTAAAAAATTAACTTCATATTTACAAATTATCCTGTGCACAAAGACAAAAGGGAATTATAGAGACTTTCTTCTTCTGTTGTTGCCATTTCAGTCATCTGTGGAGCACTTAAACTTGCTCTTTTTTGCATTGCTATCTCCCTCTATCCTTCCTGCAGTGACGGCTTTGATGCCCCATTTGTCTTACAAATACAGTTTTTCACGTTGCCTCAGATCTCAGCTGCTCCTTTTTCTCCACTGTGCCTCAATCCATCCTCACCATTGTGTCCCTCAGGCCGGCATACATGGACTAGAGTTACAACTTTACTTATGTAAAGAGTAGTGCTGAGAAAGTATAGTATCCCAAGCTGGTCACATGCCTTCTCTAACTACCAGCAATCTCAGCACTTTATCTTGCCCTTCGTCTTCTCTTCATTCAACACTTCTGTTTTCCCTTTACTTCTCATCCCATCCAAACTCAGAGAGTGAGGAGCTCATGCCAAAGCCAGCTTTCTCCCTCTGCTCTAGCACACCTGTGAGTGTTGATAAATAGGTCCTGTTCAGGCAGATAGGAAGGCAGGGTGCTGCCCAGAGGACTGCACAGGCTGAAAGTTTTAACTGTTTTGCTGTCTGTGGCAGGCTGGCAGAGCGCTGCTTTTCCCCACGGCTCAGCACCCACTTCCACGTCTGGTGCAGAAGAGTGTCTCGGGCAAGGCTTCACCTTTCCATCTCGTTGCAGGGGTAATTCTTTTGTAGTGGGGCAATGCCTGCAAATCCCTCCAAGCTCCTGTGCACTAAGTACTGTACGTAAATACTGTACAAGATCACCCCAGATAAGTCAGTCTTTGTTACCATGTGTTTTTTAATTTAGCCGAAGTACCAAAATTAGGACAGTCTGTGCATGAGACCATGAGAAAGGAGATGCACTTCTTACATTCCCATGCTGCAAACGCCAAAATCTGACCATAAGTTTTGCTGCTTTTTTTTTAAGTCCTAGTTATTATTGGCATGATTCATTTTTTGTTTTGTAATAGTACCCAGATGTCCCAATCAGGGTCCTGCTGTGCTTAACACCATACAAGCCTATAAGAAGATACAAGCTTTGCTTTGCAGAACTTAAAATTTAATTTAGGAAGCAAATGCAGGATCATCAACAAGGTGAGATGGGCATGAGGGTGACTGGTTGTTGTAGGCTGGCAGGGCTTACTAAAGAACAGCTCTAAATCAGGCCCTGGGACTTTTATGATACAGCAGAGCATCGGTCAGTGGCCCACTCTAGTACTGTCATCAGCCATTAGCTGGTGTCAGGCTCGTGGAGGCTTTGCACCAGGAGTGAGTCCTGGAGCAGAACTTGAATTTGATAAGATGAATTTATTAGACAAAGTCATGCAGGCTGAGGGCGAGCCGTATAGCTTGGTTAGGTTTCTTTTTCCTTATTGACTTAATGAAGGGACAGGAAGTCCCTGGCAAGTTAATGTTGATAGGTTTGGGGGACAAAAGCTGTAGAAAAGTATTAAAAGGGGAAAAAAAAGGCTCCCTGGTGCAGCAATGAAGGGGGAAATCCCAGTTCAGACAGGAGATGCTCAGCTCTCAGTGAGGGCACAGTGTAATAAAGACTAGTACCAACAGAATGAAGGAGAAGAAAGGAGTTTCAAAAAGTTAGTAATTTTTATTTAATCCAAAAATAATTCCCCATCAGATCTGAAACAGCTGAATTTCTATTTTCTGTTCATAAAGTCCTAAGTACTGTATCGAATTTAATATTTTACTAATAAAAACATGTTTTTCTGACTGGCCACAGAAGTACTTTCTGGGAATGCTGGTCATTTTGCCTAGTGTAAAAGGGAAACCGGTGCTTTTCATTTAATCGACCGTTTGGTGGCAGTACACGTTAGCAGCAATCCCTCACTTTTGGGATGATATGTTATGCCTTAGGTTTTTGTCTCAACTTTGTTCTTCTGAAATGTATCAAGTGCAGGAGCCAAATCTTGACACAAAGTCTTCAATGCTAAGGGATGAATGCCTACTCTTAAAGCCCACTAAGACAAACAGGTAAATTGGACATTCATATGAAGAAATGCAGGATGAGCTGTTCATTAACATTTCATGCTATGTTTTTCAGCTCCAATGAAAACAGTTCATTTTTGCTTCCTACCATTGTTCCTTCAAAGGGACTGTGACATATTTGCATAGGAGTTATGCTTTTCGTGTTGTATCAATGGTATGCCTGCATTGTTTCTTTCTTTACATGCAAAAATAAAAAGAAGGCAAACTAAATAAAAATAATGTCATGCACACAAAGAAGGAAAAAGCCATGGCAAGGATTTCTCCATGGACTTTCCGCTGTCCTTGGTAACAGGCGGGAGTTTGCACACTCCTGCAACGCAAAGCAGACGACACACTGAGTGAACAGTTTTATCTGGTACAGCTTAGAGAGACGCACAATATCCTGTTTTTAATGCAGCACAGGTGTTGGCAGATCGAGTTACCAAGTCTCATTAAATCGTATATATATATAGTCATGAAATCAATTTTCTATTTCTTGTTCTTGCTAGATAAAATTGTTAAAACTAAGAGGAGGAAGATGAAAAGGGGCCAGTTGTGGTGCTTGTAGGGGCTGATACTTGCTAGCCTCTGTTTTGATCCAAGCAGTATTTCATTTGACTGTTTATTTTTGCTAAGATGCTTTTTTGAACTTATTTATTGAGCTATGGTACTTCTTGGGAAGTGTTTCTGGCTATGGACAAATACCATCTGCACTAAAGTAAACTTGTGTATAAAAAAGCTCATTAGTACAAACTGAAACCAGGAAAGGAACCTAGAAAGGGTCTGAGGAGGGAACCTGTAAGAGTAATGGCAGGGTGGAAGGGCAGAAGGACACTGAGCATCAGGACTTTAACAACAGTCCAGTTTCAAACTAAACAACATGTGATCAGCTTGTATTAATGTTACTGTGTGCTCTGAAGCAGGCTGGAGCCACCTGCAAATCATTCCTGGAAACAAGAGAATTTCTGAAATACGGACGTGGAGGAGCAGAATGCAAAAATTATGTATTACATATATATGTAAATATATATATATGCATGGTAATACATATCTATATTAAAAAGAAGAATGTAAGCTCTTCATTTTCAAGTACCTATGAATTTTAAAAATGTAGTTCAATATATGTGCACCCACGTCTCAGCTTCAGAAGTCCCTCACTTTTCACCAAGAGCTACAGGTGCGTACTAGTTTCCAGTAGCTGTTGCTGTAGCTAAATGCTTGAACAAAGAACTGGTTATTTAATTTAATCTTCTCTGGTTTGACAGTCTGGCTTCCTATATTTTATAATGTTTCCATTTTCTCAGTACAGAACATTTATAGAATCTCACAATACTTTTCTGCAGTAGACAAGTGTTACTACTCGGTTTGGGTTCTGGAAGCAAAAGAACTAAACCATTAAAAACATTACAATGCCATACAACGGTCAGAAATATAGAAACAGCCACAGTCCGGGAGTGGGACTGTACAGTAGTTTGTGAGTCACATCATCAATATCCTTCTTGCATTTGCATTCAATTAATGTATTATACTAAGAACACCATCTGATTCAGCTCAGAATTTGGACATTAATTTAAAGCACAGCTTTTTCCAGTAACAACTCAATTCAAACTAAGACTTAATAGTTATCCATTAAAGTTGATCAGTATTTTCTGAAGAGGTTTGTACACGCTTAACTTTATTAGCAGTACTTGCAGTGTTTGCAATAGAAATACTTATTTCTACCATTGGGAATAGCCAAGTTACTCTAAGTCAGAGAAGGCTTGGGAGTTTTCACTGAAGATCTCAACAACAGAAGAGGAGTTGCCAGCTCCTCCTCACCCTCAGCAGCTGCAAAGGACCTCTCTATCTCCTAAAATATGAGGAAACTTTCCTCAGCCCTTAGCTCCAGCCTCTGTGAGGAGCTGCACTGCTCTGACATCTCCCCTGCTGAGCTCCATAAATGCAGGGCTGGCTCTGAAAAACGAGGAGTGTTTTGCAGGTGATGCCTTTGAGGATGGCTAAGGAAAGTTTCTTAAAGACTACAGTTTCAACAGTTATCAGGAAGATAAGCAATATAGCAGGCATTGATTTAATGAGCTATTGTTTGTAGTAGATGGTGTCTGATTTCTTAATGAGCGTGCACTTCAGTCAAAAGAGTGATTTGTGGTGTAAACAGGGAGATCACCCTGGAAGATGGATAGACCTGGGTCACATTCATGCAGTTGTTTTGTCTTCATTAGGAAGGAGGTGAATTCCCTGAGCTCACCTATGCTGGGACTGTCACATGAACTCGTTACCACAGAGCCACATGTTAGCTTGGCCACTCCGTACTTGTTCCTTGCGCACCGTACTGGCGGGTAAGTACAGACTAACTTACTCCTGCTGCCATTAAGGAGTGAATTTCCTGAAGAACAGGCACGAGGACAGTTATCACAAGCAGCCCTGTACCCACACCATGGTTATAGTGACTTACTCATGTGCCAAGAACCAGTGACTGAAGAACAAACCTGGGGTAAAATCCTGCTGAAGACAACCCAGCTTCTGTTTCTAGTGTGACATGGCTTACCCATAGCCTTAGATTTTCTGGCGGTCTGTACAACCTATGAAAATGCATGAAAAACTGTAAGCTGCCTTGTTGTCACTAAGATTTTGTATTGCGGTAGTCATGTTTTTGTTAAGAACAAATCAGTTTTCCTAATAAAGAAACACCATATATCTATTTTCCACCTTTGCAGTGGCATATACCAAAGACTATGTATTTACTATTTGCTGAGTTGGCACACAAGTATCTTTAGATAACATGATTCTTGGTCCAAGGATAGAAAAAGCACAAACGTCTACCTTGGAGGAATCCTGGTGAGCCAAAATATTTATGTTTTCAGGAAATCTATGTCTTCTCACCTGCAGTGGAGCCATCTGGGCTTGCATCACTTGTGTTTGCTCTGGCTTGTGATTATAAGATTATTTGGGAACACCACTGTAAAGATTAATTCTTACCACTGTCCCAGCAGTGAAACCATGCATCGACTACTGCCATTTCTGCTTTAAACCATCCACATTGGATTGCTTTGAGACGTGACTACGTTGCTGTGATGGAAGATGTGTTCTGATGATATATTTGTGGCTTTTACCCCTACTCAACAGCTAGTGCTTCCTGGCAGTATGGTGTCAACACCATATTTAATGAGTACAGGTGTCCCACATGGCTGCAAGGAATGGGCTATACAAATGAGTACCTTCTGATTCAGTGGGAAATTGCCTGCCTGAATGTAATTTTAGACAGCATTCAAAGTAATCACTCTGCAATACTGCATGGTTTTGCGACTCTGATGCCCTTTGTGTCCAAAAATCAACAAATTAACTATAGAATCATAGAATCATTTATGTTGGAAAAGACCTTTAAAATCGTCAAATCCAACTGTTAACCTAACACTGCCAAGTCCACCATTAAACCATGTCCCTAAGTGCCATGTCTACATGTCTTTTAAATACCTCCACCACCCGTAGGAGCAGCCTGTCCCTTTCAGTGTAAATTTTTTTCCTAATATCTAATCTAAACCCCCCCTGGCATAACTTCAGGCTTTTGCCTCTCATCCTATCACTTGTTACTTGGGAAAAGAGACCAACACCCACCTCACTACAGCCCCATTTCAGGTGGTTGTAGAGAGTGATAAGGTCTCCACTCAACCTCCTTTTCTCCAGGCTAAACAACCCCAAGTCCCTCAACTGCTCCTGATAAGTCTTGTGCTCAAGACCCTTCATCAGCTTTATTATAGTCATTCCTCTTAATTTCAGCTGTGAAAGGTTGGGAGGTGTCCCTGCCCATGACAGGGGGCTTGGAACTAGATGATCTTTAAGGTCCCTTCCAACTCTACCCATCCTATGATTCTGTGATTCTAAGATACAGCGGGGCTTTTATTGTGCTATGTTAAGGTGATAAATAAGAATAATTTGAATGCAAAAACTTTGAAAATGACAGATTCAGCTATGTAAAATTTCACCTGCAACCAGCTCGCTGAGCTTTGTCTTGTGCAGGATTTGGCCAGTCAGAGATCAGGTGAGAAACTACCAGGCCAGGGTGCAAGTTACTGAGCTGCTATACTTTTCCTCTGAGTATATGGTGGGACAGATCTCCTTTGTGGTACCACAGGAGTTGTGCCATAGGTAGGAGCACCAAATCAGAGAGAAACTCCAACATTCTCTCCTTGGAAGGAGATCCACTGTCCTTGCATACAGCAGGAGAGAAAATGGCCATGCGTGCTTCATTTTCAGCCTAAGCAAGCAGTTACACCCAGTGACCAGCAGGAGTATTGTAATGCCACCCCTTTTTATATCTATACGGGAAAAGAAACCCAGGCTCGAGGGCTTTTCCTTCTGCTATTGGTTTGGTTTTCCAAAGGATGTTGGCCCTCAGTTCAGGGATAATACCAACGATCAGAGCCAGCAAGCGCTGTGTATGACCCCGTTTTATAATCAGTAATTAGGTAGCTACAGAACCTCTGCTGGACCTTTGTTTGGCTAATACTGGCTTGACACCAAGGAGAAAAAGTGGTCCCAATCCGATCTCTCCCTGTGTATGTTTTAAGCAGTTTCCTGCTTAAGTCCTTCTGTCTGTCTCCCCTTCACCACTCAGCCAGCCTCAGCGAAGGGCTTCTCTGGTGACTCTTGGCCACCAGAATCCAACGGAGAGCATTGCCACTGCCTACAAGGGCAGACACAGTAAATTCATCTTCATGTGAATCTTTAATGTAACAAAGGCTTTGGCTCTGCGCCGGCCACCACGAGTGCCTGGTGAGGCCCGGACACACCTCTTCTGGGTGACATCATTATGGAACCATTGTGTTTTAACCAACAGGAAGGGTAAAAGTAAATGATGAAAGGACAAAGGGGGCTTGCCTCTGGTGACACGACCTCAGCTGCATTCCCTGGGAGGAAGGGAGGACAGAGATAGATATGAAAATGAAGTCAAAAATTATGGGGCAGAGACCAAGGGACTGGAGCCATGATCCTGTTACAATCATTTTTTCCCTCACTGGAACATGGCAGGACAGGGGCAGGAAAGGCTGGGGACACCAAGAAAGGAGAGAGGTTTTAATATTCCCATACTCTAGGCTTGATCCATTTTAAATACCCAGCCTGGGCTTTCAAAACCTTTCAGACATCTGGTACCCCAGCATGAAATCCAGAACCCCAAAACCCCAAATTAGTTGTCTATAAATTGTCTGTGCAATTTTAGGCACCTTAGAATGACAGGAAAACCCTAAGAGCAAGCTAAGCCAGGAGCTACCTTAATGTCAGTCAGCATACAGTCGCCAGGAGCCAGACAAAAAAGAAACCCCAAGGATATTGTGTGTCTTAGATCTTGCCTTTTACTCAGGGCTGCAAGAAGATGCTTTTATGCACTTGATATGCACAGCCAGGACCCTCTCTGGAAGGTGTATCTCTCTAAAGAGCTAGACAAGGCTCATTTATTTCTTTTAAAATGTAGCCAGAACTTGTGCTGTGCCCTTCAAAAGTAGGGAGAGTGCTCAAGGGGAACAAAGACAACTCTTTCCTCATCTCAAAATACTTGAATCCCTCTTTTCCCACTTTTCCAGAAGATGGAGATCACCAGGAGGTTACCTAACCCTAATAGGCTGATGCAAGAGATAGAGAAGCACTCTTCTCACCCCCCTGGGAAAATGGTGCTGCTGTGTGGAGAATACGAAGGCCTGACTGAGAGAGGCAGAGAATGTCTGTAAAGTCTAGTGGTTAGGTTTATGGCTAGGGAGGACAGTTCTGTTGCCTGTTTCTATGATCGTTCCTATACTCCAGCTATTTCATCTAAAATACAGACACTGTCTTGGGAGCAAAAAACAGAATTCAGAACTTTTCCTGCTGAGTTGAGCTACTTAACCACTAAACTACTGAATTGCTTTTGGCCCCATAAACCTTGAAGCCTTGTCAGTGCAGTGACGTAGTTGTTAACTGCACATCTGCCCAGAGCAGTTTATACTTTGGTGTCAAGACATTTCCCTCTAAGGGAAAAGGTCTAACTCTGAATCATCTCATAAAGAAGAGGGAACTAAACTTGATTGTCCATGTCAGGACGGGTAAATATAGATACACAAACTGAGAAACTTTGGAGGAAGATTTAAATTTTAAAAAGTCAGCTGCCTACCAACTCCAGGTGTCTCCAGAGGTAGGCAGGTGTTTTCAGTGTCATATTTTGGACTTAAGCCCCTAGATCCCAAATAAAGTGCTTAAGTCCTCTTTTGGAGCTGGCCTAAAGTGACGGACGATCTGAACACAGCATTGACGTTAGAAGTCACTGCTTTCTCACCTTAGTGTTGGTGGCAAAGATCACCGAGTTCATAACCATAAGCCAATGACCGTGAGACCTTGGCGAACACAAGCTAAGGTGGTTCAGAGAGCTGCAAATCTGGCAGACCTGCAATGCCCGGTTTCTGCAGCACCTACATCCTCAAAGCGAGAGAGATGATTTTTACTCCCCCTCAAGCACCAGCCTGAGCAGAGCTCCATGCAGAGAGCTGGGAGGGAAGCAGAGGAGGGAGCTGAGAGCCTGACCTAAAGCGCTGCGTGCACAGGGAGCTGGGCTTCAACAGACCTGTGAGATGTGTGTTAGCACAGCGTGTAATATCCTGGCACTGCGGCTGATGGCTTACAGGTGGTAAAGGAGACCCTTGTCAAAAGCACCTTCACACGATATTAGCCGCTGTGACGTACAGTGCAGACAGGTGACAAAAATGCACCTGCAGCTCCTACTAACGTGGCTCTGTGCATTTACGAGGAAGCTGTAAGGGAGAATGATAGAAACAGTGGTTGGAAGGGCTCTCCAGAGATCATCCGGTTCTGCCTCCCACCTGAAGCTTGAAACTGTGGGCTTGTCTCCAGTGCCTCACTTTCACTGTCTTCTCAGGCGCTTTGCATGCTGACAGTCCCAAAGATATGGAGTACCATTGGGTCTGTATGGTGGCAGAGCCAAATAAATGCCAAAATGAAAAAATAAAAGAGAGAGAGGAAGAGAGAATTGAGGAAAGAGCCTCTAGTTTTAAAACACATGTTGGGGCTCCCAGGTAGACTTGTTGTGACTGAAGTATATGGAGCTTTTTTGCTATTAGGCTCAAGATGAATGGGTCGTTTTAAAGACAATAAAAATGCCATGGTTTGCAGGTGCCTGTACGTGTGGGTAGATTTCTCAGGAGGGCTTCAGGGATTGTAGCCACAGAGTTGGCGCTCCCCCGTGCTCTGTCCCATCTGTGGCATGTGAGGGGAAAGCAGCTGCAGCTCTGCACAGCCCTTTCCCCAGGTCCTTCTCCCCATCACCATCCTGTTCCCCTCCAGACCTGTGTATGTGAAATTGCAAACTGAAGGTTATTAAACAGAATGCCAGTGGAATAGAGCAGAAACTAGTAAATGAGCGATAGAGGAATTTGAACACCAGAGGGCAATTAGAAAAGGAGCTGAAATGGGGATAATTAGGTAATAAAATTTTAAATAAACGGTGAATCTTAGTTAATCCTATTGATCATTTATGATAAACAGGACAAATGGCTTGTCAAAGTACTGCTAGTTTTTCTGTGATTTGAAAGATCAAGGTTAGTTACTGTTAGAACCACAACATTAAGCTTTGTTTCCAACCGATGAAGGAATAAGATTGATTTGAAACATATGGTGAAAAATACTGCAGCTCTTTGTTTGCATCTGTTATACTTCTACTTGTTAGTAATTGGTTCACAAGTTGCTTTTCTATTTTTTGCTGTATTTTTTTTAATATATTAAGTGAAAACAGAGACTTGTTAGCAGATGCACAAATGAGAGGATAAACATCTCAGAAAGCTTTGAAGCTGTGTTATGTTTTTTCTCCAGTTTGTTTTGTATATGTCTTGGATTGCATACAGGATTTTCTGCTGGTGAACATGGGTGTAAAGCCTTTTTATAGGGTCACCTGGACCTGGTGAGAAAAATATCTAACATTCTGTGATGGCATTTTTCAGAGAAATAAGATTTTCAGAGAACCCAAAGTAGTAGTATTTTTTTTCTGTGGTATGTCCGTATTTTGAAAAGGGTTGACTTGAATTCTATCAGGAGGGTTTTGAAGGAAGTCCCGGAGTGTTTATTTAGCTAAAGCCAAGGCACTGTCACATGATAAGTCCTTTTTAAATGCCTTCAAAGTGTGAGCAGCCCAATATTTAAAGTTAATTCTTAGGGATGCAATGTGGTGTATTCACAACATTTTCACATCTTTATGCTCTTGTTAGACGACAAAGAACAGCTAATCATAACTCCATGATCTGTGAGTATATACCACAGCAAGCCTAAAAGCTAGTGGAAATTACAATGTGTGTGCTTCAGTACAATCAATTCTGTTTGTTATTTTAGTGGCATGATTCCTGTTTACAGCAATCAAGCCATCATGTTACACAGAGTAAATCAATAGGGTGATAATGTAGCTGTTTACTGTACTTACAGACTTGCCTGTGACCATGTCTAGGACACACCATATCCTACAACACAATGCTCTTCATTTTTATTTCCCTTTGGATCAAGGTTGACATAACTCACAGGTACTAGCAAATCCCCCCACACTACAAAATGTAACATTTATAAGAGATACATCTGGTACATATTTATAGTGAGCAGAATAAGGACTTGTTTCAATTATGCATGTGGATTAGCTCTTTGAAGAAAAAAAAAAAAAAAGTAGGTGTTACCTCATGCCCATATAAATCCAGTGGTAAAATGTGCCTAAACCAAAACCCCTTTACGTGCCATTACTTGTACATGGACATTAACGTGTTTCAGGCACAGCTCTGAACAAGATACACAGACATATGTTGCTATGAATCTTGGAGAACACACTGTGCTTACATTTTTCAAGCTATGCAACAATTTCTGCAATAGATTTATGTTGTGCCAGAAAGGGACAATATATGGATATCCTGTGGGCATGGAACAACATATTTTCAATATACATCAAACACATATAGGTAGATGAGCAAGTTACTCTTGGGTAAATTAGGAAGTGAACTTCCAGCGTTTCAGCTGTTTGTGGGAACATCTTATGCATGCACTATTACCTACTGTATCTTGCAGTCTACCCAGGACATCCTGTCAGTCTTTCATTGAGATGTAGACAACATCATCTCTGGTAGAGGCCACTGCAGAGTAATAATGTGTCATCGTCCACTGTAACAGAGTAAATGCTTTGCCACAAATTTACTCTGCAGCAGCTAGCTAGAGAGCTAGAGAAAAATTAACAACAGTAAAATTGGGTCAACTTGTCCATTCTATAGGATGGAAATTGTGGGCTGGGGACCTACATCCCTTTTCCTAGAGGTGCAGGAGGATCAGGGAGAAGCAGGAGCAGGAGAGGACATCCTCTAGAAGAACCTCCGTGCAGAATGTCACTTCCTGATTCCGCACATAATCTAGCAGATCTAGCATTGCTACAGACTCAGACTTTCATGATTTTTGGGAGGGTTATGTGCGGCCACTTTCTAAACCATGTTTTGTCTGAAAGGGTGGGTGGAAGGGAGGGAAGTGCATTTAAAAGCAGTATTACTTTCTGGCTACCTGGGGGCAAAATGGAGATTAATGACGATGAAATTCCTACTTCCCTTGTCTGTAACTAAGTTACATTTGCTCTGTGTATTCTCTTGAAATTAATTCATAAGGTGTGAGATCTTGAAGACTCCTCCATTTTATTTGCAGCATGACCTTTTTTGGAAGTTAGTAACACTGATTCTCTTTTCCTGAACTCTCCTATTTCAATTATTTCTAGAGTGCAGAATGGCTGCCTCCACAGTGTACCCATGGAAAGAAACTGCAGCATGCCATCATCTGAAGACTTCGTATTCCCCAGGGCATGCTGGGTTCGATGCTTCTCCCTCTGTCATCCACAGACTTCCAAATCTTCCCTGGAGGGGAGCATTCTTTGGCAATTCCCTAAGTAAACTGTGCTTTGTTTCCTGGGATTGCTGCCTCCCTTCCTTCCATTTTGCCCTAGTGAATATAGTCCTAAGGCGCTTGGCAGATGATGGTCCATTCCTACAGATTCCTGTAGGGTCTCTTTCAGGATCTAGATCATACCAGGTAGCAACATTTTTTCTTGGTTTTGTGATAGCTTTTCCATAATAACTTTGCATAATAAATATTTGTAAAATCAGATTTATGTGTTTAATAAAATGAATATTTTTTTTTCAGAACATTTGGCATTTTATGGAATTCCACCTATTTGTGTTTCAATTAGCTTTGTTAACGATGGCAAAGTTAGTAATGATGTTTGGCAATCAAAACACGTTATGAAGTATTTGAACAATACAAGGTTAGTTAAGTTAAAGGAGATGTTGTGCAGAGCATTTCAAATTGAATTTGGATAGTGGCAAGCATGTGTGTGTTTGGAAATCTCTAAGTTTCTGCCTGAAGGGTAAATTGAAGCTTATATAAACAAGAACTTGTGATCTAATGTTTGGGCTTTTACTGACACAGACACAAAGACACACACAGATGCACACACATAAACCTCAATGAGAGGTTAGAAAAGATAGGGAAAAAAGGGAGAAGAGGTAGAGGAAGAGATGAGACATGTTAGCTGTCTATTTAATGTTTTTCACTCATGTAATACAGTCTGGCAAGCCTTTTTCCACAGTTCCACCAAGCCAGACCTGTAAAAGCAATTATCTGTCATCATAACGTGAATCAAGCTTGCAACTGCTGTGGTTCTGAAAAGCGTGACAAAGTTAATTGAAATTTAGGCAGTCAATAGTTTTCATTTCCTGAGATAAGGTGTGTTTTCAGGGGAAGTTTGTTGCTATGTTGGCTTTAGTTAACTATTCTTAAGTCTCTTGTTAAAGGATTTGTGTTATTTCTGTGGGTGGATCATAGTCTCATCCAATTATGACTTCAGTAGAGCCAAACTTTGTGTCATATGCTTTACTAGCCCATACTGGTTTGCACATTCCTCTTACTTCACAAGAAGATTAAAAAAAAGAGGCAAAAAAATTCTTTCTCAAGTGATTGCAAACAGTACTTTGGAAGTATCAAATTTTACTGAAAGTTCATTTCACTCCAAAAATATCATTTTGGTGGCTTAGTGGTGTATTGTTTTAGTAGCTACAATAAAATTGTTTGAAATCTGGCAAAAATATTAATTCACAGCCCAGAAGCCAAATGTGAATATTCCTAGGGTTCCTTGGTTAGTTATCTTCTAATCTCCTGATTGCAGAACAGCATGCTCACCTGGTTTTACAGCTTTTTTAAAGTGATCTCTGTATTAAAATGGCTGACTGTTAACAATTAAAATTCTGAAGGCATTCATGGCATTGGTATTAGTGCAAGTAATGTAAGAATATGGAAAGGAAACAAACTTTCTGAGTCCCCAGAGTATATTACATGCCTGATTATCTTTTTTTAACCCAGTTTTTCTCTAATATTATTCCACCAACTTGCAGTGGAGTTATTCCAGGGCATGATCTTATAAGATGCTCAACATCCTCAATCCTGACTGGAAGACTACACAAGAAAGTTAATTATTCTCTCCATTGGAGATGAGGGGTAGGGGAGAGGGAGAGGGGAGGAGTTTTGAAAATTCTTGGTGCCAAATCAGGAGAAATGTCAAAATTACCAATGGATTTTGGGGAAGATTTAAAAAAAAAAAAAACCTGCTAGTTTTGACACATTTGAATCTTTCGGGCTTTTTTTTGTTTTCTGATGTTGGCTAGCTCTTGCTTTTGAGGTCTTCTTATTTCTCACATACAGCAATGTCAATTTGAAGTTTTGAAGTCACTTTGAAGGAAGAAAAGAAAATGTTCTGAAGAATTAATTCAGTGTTACTAAAAAATCTGTTTTGTGAAAGTGGAATTATTATTTCAGTAATTTTTTTTTCAGGCGAGATATACCAGTAATACAGATGGGACTTGTGGCTACTAAAGACATTTGCAGGGTTAAGATCTAAATGAGAGGAGAAAGAAACCTTAGTCTTCCCATCAAACCCCATATAACATAAAAGGCCAAAACAGCGTTAAATAGCAGTTGTAGGAAAATTTTCTCTCAAAAAGACTAAGCCTCTTTATGGCATCCTCCTGCATCTTCCACTTAATCTTCCCTCTGGCCTCCAGCATTCCCCAAATATCTCTGAGGCAAGAGAGGAACGAAGAGTAAAGATGCAAGAGACGGTCACACTGGATTCTAATCTAGCAATTTGGGGCATTCATGAGATTTCCAGGTATACTGTAAGACCTGACATCACTACATGAGGCTTAAATTTAATCTCGCTGAAGTCATTAGAGTCCAAAGTGATGCCATGGAAGTCAATCTAACTTTTAGGGACAGTAAAAGGGTTTATACTGTACAGAATGCATCTGTGACTTAATAATTTAACCAGAAAGTGTTTCTGTATTTTAATTTTTTGTCAAATGAGCCTCTAGAAGACCTACGTGCCCCAGATCTACTTGGACTTGTTGGGCATTTGTGGCGAATGCTCAGAACAAGGGATCCCAAAATTGATTCTGAGCCTGGGAAATTGGTGGAATTTCACCTGAGGAAAAGTAAAGCCCAATATCTAAACAGGTGCCAATGAACAGGGTGAGCAAAAGATGGGCGTATGGCTAGCACTGCCATGGTGACATTCTCCTTGTCCACTGCTCTGCCAAATGCACTTATTTGATTATAACAATTCTAATTAAGCCTGTCATAATACAATGGAAATTTCCCAGGACAGACTTCATTGCTAGAAATAAACTAAATGAACCTTACTGAAAGTGTTCTTTCCCTGTAAACTGGTTATATTGTCCTCTTTGTAGCTTCTGGTGCAAGCTCTAATTTTGGACATGTTAACAGCTTTCCAGTTTTCCCCCATCCTCTTTACCCTCTCCAAACCGTTGCATTTTTGAACATTGAAGCACAGGCATTATTTAAGTATTACATTTCTCCTATCTGGCCTGCAGCCATGCCCCCTTAGGCAATGAGCTCACTGGATCTCGTAAGCCGCAGCAGGGTTAGGCTAGGTCAGCGCCTACCAGAGAGGACCGATGAGGAGAAGCTGGGTGCTGCAGGAATCGTGGGTAGCAGTTCAGTAGGTGGCACCCTTTCCTTTGGAGTTCACCCCAAAATGCCACTGCTGGGTGCTACATGGATCCACACGTGCGTCCGCAAGGTCCACGAGGGTCACAAGCAGAATGGCAAATGTCCTCTTTTTCTTTCCCACAGTCGACATTGTGTCTGCTAAGCCACACGTGGGCACTGCTGGAAGCATGTCCATCATTGAGATGTGCCACCATGACAGTCCCTCTGTGGGAGATACATTGGGATTGGAGATGACCAGGTCTATGTGCTGCATTGCCTGCTAGCCCCCACCTGCCAAACCTCCCCTTGAGGAGCAGGGAAGAAGAAACCCAGGAAAGCTCTCCCTTGGGGGTGTCAGGACCTCACAGGAGCTGAGAGGCACACAGCCAAGGTTAAATCTGGACTAAGTAACGAGATCCAACTGCCTGAAATCTCCCCAAAGTGTCAGGCAGATAGAACTTGCATGGCTTCCAGCCCCCTCTGCAGCAATTCAGCTATGTTACTTTGCATCGTCTGCGGCTGTTTTGTCTTCGCTTGCAAAGGCTTAAAACCTTCTGACTGCTATAGACACTGAGAATGTAAAACAGTGTCCAAAAAACCAACTGTTAGCTTTTTTCCCCAAAAAGAAATTAGAGGAAAAGGGCTCCCCAGCCCAATGGCTTCCTTTTTTTTTTTTTTCTTCTTTTTTTTTTTTAATCTGGAGACCATTCTCGCGAAAATAAGAACAAAATCACCTTCTGGAGCACTCAGCTCCCTTCTCCGAGATCTGCCAGGTATGGTGGAGCTCCCAAAACATTTAATTCCCCAGGCCACCTGGGAGAGCCCCACAAACCACTGGTGGTCCATAGACCGCAGTCTGAGCACCGCTGTGTCAGACTACTGGTTAAAGAAAAGGAAATTAAACACAGAAAGCTGTTAAAATGACATTGCATGTGAGTCATGGCTCCACATTAAGTAATGCTCTTACAGAGCACTTGTCTTGTCCCCCTGGATGAAAGCTCCCCACCTTCTGACTCTAGTCTCTACCTCTTAGTAATAAATATCATATTTTATTATTACAGAAATGAAAGAAATGCTAATGCTTTGTCTGAGAAACAATGAAGTGTTAGAAATAGAAATATAATGAGAGGTATACGACTGAATACAGCACTCGCATTTCTGCTACTGACATGCAATGAATTCTTTAAATTTCCATTGAAGCCCGTTTAAATGAAATTTGCCAAAGAATACTTCTTTTTCACATTCTCCCTTTCCAAAGTGCACCATAGTGCAACCAGACTCTGTCTCTTTGTTCATTTAATATCAGGCTGTGACAAGCTTGCTTCAACCCTGCCTGCTAACTGATGGGGTCATGCAGAGAAAGGGTCTAGCAGCCACAGGTTTGTGCAGTTCCCTGTCTGATTTTCAAGCCATTTTTTAATGAGCTAATTTTTATGACTGCAGACTTTCTTAAGCTTTTAAAGAATGGGTTCAGACCTGGGGAAAGGCTGCCATGCAACAGTGGTTCATTACAGTCGCAGTCTATTATTATTATTTGTCTTTCATCATCAGATTACAAATATGTTTCCCTTTTAGACCCCAGATCTGAAGATGCCCAAAACAGAATATAACCCTACAAATGACAGCAGAAGGTGGCTTTTTTCCTTGGCAGCCTCCCACTTCCAAGCGTTGGACCCAACGTGCCCTGCTAGTTTACGGGGCTGTTTGCAGCATGGTCATGTCCATATCCAGATGTCTCAGTTCAGCCCCTGCCTGCTGACGTGCACAGAGTGAGCAGAGCTCCAGATCTGGCTGATTCCTTCTGAAAAGCAGTGGGGGCAAGGTCTGGATCTGTTGTGGTTGGGACCTGCTCCCTGTGCTGGGTGGGGTGATCTTGTGCAACTCGTGGCAAAGGGGAAGGGTCAGAACAATAAGTGTCTGCCAGCAGGGATATAAAAAAAATCGACGTGTCAAAAATATGGTTAGTGATGCACGCAGGATTATTGTCAGCCCTTTGAAGTGGTAAAGCCCAAACCTTACAGTTTCAGCTCAGCGCCTCATCCCTAAGGCTATTGGTTACCCTCTCTCCATATTGCACTGGAGGTGCAGATAGACAAGACAGGGCTGCCAAATCCCTCAGTTGCACGAGGCACATGGAGCTTGGCAGGCTGGCAAGCAGCTGGCTGTGCTATCACAGCAGTGGGGCAATGATCCCTGCCCTTTCGCCCCCCCAGGGCTGGGATTTCAGCAGCTGCCAACAGAAAGGCAAGATTTCTAACTTTTTTCCTTCCAGGTATCTTCACATGAGCTGCTGCTTTTGTGTTATCATTTTGTGCGAGCACGACTGGGTTCACTTTTATTGTTTAGAAAATAAAATGTGCTTTTAAAGCATTTTCCAGCAAATGAATTATGACAACATTTCAGGAAGACCTGGCAGCGTAAAGCTGGAAAGAAAGGAAGGAATGACATACTCAGGATTCTCCGAAAAAGCTCCTGTTAGGAGTGACTGACACCTGACTGGTCCGGCTGGCATTTGTTACCCACCTCTCCAGCAAAGTTTACAGAGCATCCAGTAAATCTCAGGTTGGAGACCAGCAACATGGCTCCTCTGTGGTATGTGTGCCATGGGCTGAGTGTGGGGAATTGGAGGGACTTTCCAGAAGTGTGTTTGCCCCTTGGTATTGGTGTTCCGAGCTTGGATGATAGGCCCATGATCTCAGCCACCAATGATATCAATGGAGCATCTCTCTTATGAAGAGAGGCTGAGGAACTTGGGTCTCTTTAGTCTAGAGAAGAGAAGGCTGAGGGGGGATCTGATCAATGCTTATAAATACTTAAAGGGAGGGAGTCAGGAGGACGGGGCTGGTCTTTTCTCAGTGGTGCCCAGTGCCAGGACAAGAGGAAATGGGCACAAACTTGAGTATAAGAAGTTCCACCTAAACATGAGGAGGACCTTCTTTACTGTGAGAGTGATGGAGCACTGGAACAGGCTGCCCAGAGAGGTGGTGGAGTCTCCTTCTCTGGAGACATTCAAAAACCACCTGGACAAGTTCCTGTGCAACCTGCTCTAGGTAGACCCACTCCGGTGGCGGGGTTAGACTTGATGATCTCCAGAGGTCCCTTCCAACCCCATATGATTCTACGATTCTATGATAACATATTGCATTAAAAGTAACAATAGTAATGGGAATTATGGATGGTAATAATTCTAAGGAACAGTATTTTTTTTCAATAGAATTCTCAGAATTACTGTTCAGTATGCAGATATTGAAAATTTCTGTAGGCCTCCAGCAAAGTGAACAGGATATATCCTAACCTTTCAGCATTAATGCTAAAACATTTTTGACAGTGACAAATGCGCACTTTCTTTGGTTACTTTTAGCAGATTTTCATCTCAGTGTAATGCAAATGAAATGTCAAACTGCTGGCCACTGCCAGACACTTTACTATTGACACTTGGAGAAAAAGTTCAGAAAGTAATTAATCTTGTATTTCTAGTTTTTACTTTGATTAGTTATTTGAGCACCTTAGTAATGATAGAGGTGGTAAACAGAAAATTGTTGAGAAAGCATTGGAAAACCACTTCTAGAGCTTCTGGCATGAATTGTGGAACTCGTGTCCCTGTCGGGTGCGGCAAATTTAGCACAGAGCCTGGTGGAACAATTTTTTCCCATGAGCTTGGCTTCCGAATTTGGTTGGCTTCCACATGGGACAGCAGCATTAGAGCAGGTGAGGTACCTGAGCAAGGGGCATCTGTGAAAGGACAGAGATCTGGCCAGAGCTGCAGAGAATTCACAGAGCAGCTGCTCACAGCAACCACTGCCCAGAATCCAAAACTCAGGCTCAACTGACAGGGTTGGAGACCCAGAGAAGGACCCAAGAACCTTGCACATCTCTCTGTGACCCAACGATGCATGAAGAGCAAGAGCAGGAGATGATCCTGGTTGGCATTTGATGTCCAGCAACTTTTATGTCCTTAGGGCCATTCAGGAATGCCAGAATTTGGTTAATGGCCAGAACCTGTGGGAAGCCAAATATCCCAAAACACCAGGGGTCAAACTCCAAAACAAAAATGTTATTCTAACTGGAGACATTGTAGTGTAAGCAGAAACACTATAAAATAATTCTGGAGTTTGAGAATGGGTTAAAAAGTGTATATGGACGTAGCTCACAGCAAAACTATTCAATGGATATTTAGCATTTTATAAATTAGTGCCACCATCTCCCCTGTCTTAGTACATGAAACTCTTTGGCCTTGGGATAATCTGGATTACTGTGGGAGCTAAAGGAACCCTTAACCATAATACATATGGAATGGCACAGTATTCCCTTGTTTATTTCATGGAAAACAGGGCATGATAGCACTTATGACTTTCTTGCTTTTTTATATGGCTCTGTTCACTCCATGCACCTGGTGCCTTTTGATGATTCATTTTAATGTGTTCAACACATGCTCGCACACAGACTGAGATCACGATAGAGAAGTGCTGCAGTGTGAGTATCCAGGGATCTATGCCCAATCAGTTGTTGACAGTGACAGAGTGACAAATGGTGTCAATATTGTATAATGTGAAAAAAACCTACCGGAAAATTCAGTCCTGGAAAATTCTGAAAAACACGGTTTTTCCAAGGGTTTGGTGATATAAGACAAAGTCCCCCCCAGGACATATTTCCCTTGAAGAATGTAGATGGTTTCAGCACTTAAAGTCAAGCACACGCATATGTTCTGTGGTGATCCAAAGCTGTTACTGCTGAATGTGTACGGCTTTATCTCAGTTCCCCTTCTTCTATGATAATTTATGTCAGATTTATGATTTACTGTAGATTTATGACATACACCAGACTGTCATTCTTCATAACTAGATAGATGAGGTAATCTCCAAAATATGTAGCATCATACCTAGAACGTGCATTGATGGTACTCAGTAAATTTTGCTGAAATTTATGTAATTCCTTATAAGGGTATGCAGTAGCCAGTAGTAAAGAGGGATTTGGGGATGGAAAATAATATCTCACGTTATTCCAAAGTAGTAAAGGCTGGCTTTTGAGTGCATTTTCAGTCTTGTTTCTTTACCTTTAAGAGCACAGATTACTTTTATTAGATAGGCAGACACTCAGACAGACAGACAGATAGATAGTTATGGCTAAAAGGACCACAACAGAAAAACAATGTTTTTCATTTAAATTGTTTTGCTTTTCAGTCAGCTTGTCTTACTCAAAAGCAACAGAAGACCCTTGACTTCATTTATATTTCAAAGCATAGTCACTCTTTGACATCTGTTTTGGTGGAAGTTTAAACTACTTTGCTGACTTTGTTACTTTATATAAATGTTTAAAGACAATTCAATAAAGTGCAATTTCTTTGAGACAGGTACTATCATGTCAGTTTGAGGTAATCATGGCCATGCCTGCTTACATGTTTCTAATGCCATTTGATAGGTGTCATTGACTTTTATGAAAATCTTTGAGGCACTTCCTTATAGACTGTGTTTGGAATTACTGTACATATCTCTTTCCTGGCCTCTGGCTGAATCTTACAATGTAAATAGGTTCATATGGTTGGCACAGAGAGGGATAAGGTGTGTATTACTACAGCAAATACTTCAAAGGGGTATGCATGGTTTCAACCAAAATTAAGAACAGGAGAGCCCTGTGTAGACACTTTTCTTTTTTTCTTTCCCTTTTTTTTTCCTAGTTCCCTCTTTAAATGAAGAATGTCTGGGGTGAAGCTTTCCAAAGAATTATTTTAAATAATTTAAACAAAGTTATATGTTATCCTACTTCAACTTTTTTTTTTCTTTTGAAATTGTTGGTATTGAGGAAAAACACCTTAGCTAACCTATTAGGGATGTTACAACTTCTCAATAGATTTATTAAAGCATTATCAGCATATTGAGCCAAGAAAAAGACAAGTGCCAGTACTTGTTATTAAAAATTAATTAAATTGCTTTTATCATGTGACTAGCATAAAAAAATATCGACTATAGGAATACTTGTAAAAACAGTGAAAAACTGTATATGGTAAAACACCAAACCTGTCATATGTAACTATGCTACTGGAGCAACCTATGTTCATTAATATCTTACTCCCATTGAGAGATAAGAACTGTAACAATTAGTGACATGTAGAAGTTCGCGTAACATATATTCTCTATATTCATAAACATGAGCATATTCATACACTCCAAATGTCATTAGAAGAGTGAAAAGAAGTATTCTGTTATTTCATTTCAGGCTGGGAATGAAAACTATGCAACAGCAAATATTTTTTTAAATGCTTTCACTGCAGCCAAGGAAACACAACTGTTTGAAATGAATTGCACTTGATCTCATTAACACTGAGTTTGGTCTGTAAGCACCAGTATAATGGATGTGCCCCACATGCTATTACTGTTATTTTGTGTTGCAATCATAAATAGCATCTCTTGCTTGGGCAAGGCAAGAAAAATTTTATCTCTATTTAGAGTGACTAGACCTTAAGGCCAGGCCAGAGGAGAGTACCATACTGTCACACAGAAATGACAGGAATTAGAAAATGTTTAAAACTTCCTTCTGTCGTTTACACAAAATAATTTGATGCCAGATGTGTATGCATCTGGGTTTTGGCCAAAGCTGTCCTCTTAATAGCTTTTTCCTTCTCTTTCCTTCCACCAGCTTGTGTTTTGGGTACTACTTCTGGGGTTATTGTCACAACATCAATTTACATTTTAAAGGAAAAAAAGAAGGGTTTTAGTTCTGAAGCCCCAGTGCTTATGGGGAAAAAGCTCAAATATAACCAGTTTAAGAGTATCTGTTCAGATGGAGAACAGCAGTCTTAAAACAGCATTTGTCCTGTGTGCACACAGGATGCAGACGATCCCAATTCCCTGCCAGAATGCATATGGCATTTTACAACCAAGTTTTTCTGGGACCACTCAATTTCAGTTACAACACCACAGCAGATGAAGAATACACACTACCATCTAGACAGTAACACCTCTTGTCTAAAAGCAATTTGTGGGCCACAAATATTGCAACACTATTTTTATCTCACGGATAACACATCCTCTCATTCCTACTACATGTAAACAAAACAAAAAGCACCAAACTGCTTTTCCTTAATAGAATTATGTGTGAGACGTGAAACCAAGTCAATAATAATTATGAAGTGACAAGAAAAATAATGATGTTATGCTTATATTTATAGAAGATGAAAATCCTAAAATACCATTCACAGATTGTGCATCATGCAGCATCTGATAGCTTTGTTTGTTTCTCTGAATATTAAGAAAATATGGTTACACCAGCTGAAAGAAAATGCTGCTTTAATCTTCTGAATGTTATGAAAGAGAAACCATCTTGGTTGCATCCTGTAGGTATGATCCTACCAAAATCTATAGAAATCATTATGCTATCCCAGTGCAGAGCTGGATCAGGCCCAATAGTGGGTACTTCAGAAGATCAGCAAAGATGGGATTTGATGGTGTATTTAGGTCAGAAAATCATGAGGACCTGGTTTACAGCATAGTGAAGGAACAAAAGTCTTCCTAATGGTGGGAATAAATAATGTAAGTAATGTCTGTCAAGATAAATTCAAAAGATGCTGTTGATGCAAACATTGGACTACGTAACACACCTGATGAATTAGTGGGGAGGATCACTCCCACAAAAGCAGATGCTGAACTTAAGTCTGATTATCTTTGAATCATTAGAAAATTTTTTAAAATAAAACTTAGAATCAGATTATTTGGAAATTAAAATTTATCTATACTTCTTTTTTTCAGAGACACTAAAACTAAAATACTGTAAATCACTGTGTCACCATCTGAGAAAACACTAGTGACCCCCACAATTTTGTACATTAGAGTCTGTTCCAGAAAGTTACGTGAAAATTTTACTTGCAATATGTACAACTCCAAAGCAAAGAAGATAATGATGAACATTGTTGTGTTTTCTCTCTCATAGAGTTCTAATTATGTCATAGATTTGTTTAATTAAATTTTGACCTTCTGACTGTGTGCATTAGAGTGTTTCCATTATTTCTCACCACTCCTGACCATGTTCCTTTATTAGTCAGTACTAAGCAGTTTACTGCTATTTTGAGTTAAACCTTGAATTGTATTTTGTGTTCCCTGAGTTGACTTTTGTTCTTGAAAATGCAGTATGTCCTTCTTCTCCACCATAAGTCTCTTCTTCATGTTGTGCTGGGAGACTAATGACTTTCTTCCTTCCAGCAGCCTAATTAATTCTTTATGTAGTTTGTGTCCAGCTACCTGCACAGATACAGGATTGTATCCCAGGTGGCTTAAATCTGAAGGTCCTAGACAGCTGGAGTAGCTGAAAGTGCTAGACTTTGCGCTTTCATAGTCCAGAACTAAATTTTTGGTGAGCTATTACCTGCCCTTTGAAGAGGTCTCTTCCCAAACAAGTATGCATCCGGCTCAATTTAACGCACCAATACAAGATCAGGAATAATTGTCTGATGTTTAATGGTTTCTACTACTTAATTTAGTTACTTTAATTTACTTTAGTCTTAATTAAGACCATCACTAACCACTTGCACTCAAACCACTGCAAAGCGTTGACATGAATGAACTGTCCTCATCCAAACCCAGCCTCCTTTCCCAGGCAGCCAGAGGTGAGCTGGAAATGGACCAGCCCCAGGCACCCTCCCTGGGCACGGGTCTCACTGGTGCCGGTCACTGCCCTGAGCTCTGCGGTTCTGTGAAGCAATCCCAGCTGCAAGTCAATTTTTGTCACTTTTTCATAGCCTGTGGAGCTCCCCACATCATTACCACAAACACTGCAGGCCCCCACTGCAGCCTTTCTGAAGTCCCCGGGCAGTTGTGTGCGTTACCTCTGATCTAGGTATGATGCTCTAAGTTAAAAGATAAATCTTGTCAGAAATCACCTTGGAGGGATTACTTAACGTTTATCATCCTTACTCTTACAAGAGCACTGGACCGTTTTAGCCAGACAGATTGGATGGAGAGAGAGGGAGAGAGAGAGGCTTCACAGAGCTTTTACTTAGGAAAATACAATTCAGGAGCGTAAAAGACTCAATGTAGTCC
This sequence comes from Calidris pugnax, assembly GCF_001431845.1. NCBI lineage: Eukaryota > Metazoa > Chordata > Aves > Charadriiformes > Scolopacidae > Calidris > Calidris pugnax. The sequence goes on along the minus strand of NW_015094508.1, from coordinate 12,032,766 downwards.
TGAAAGTTCACTATGCTTCAATGTAACAAACAGAGCAAGCAAACACATAATCCAATAGGCAGATATTCAACATTCACTTCAGATTGTTGGCTCTCAGTGCCATATAGCTGATTTTTCTGTCACATAGTTTTGTTTTCCAGCACACAGCATCCAAGAAAAATGACCTGTTAAGTGACTATGTAGCTAAAATACCCATTTTCACATTGATTAATTAACATGATAGTGCAGTCCTTTGGCCAGCTCTCTGTAAAAGGATTCTACAAATTGTGCAGCACAATATTGTATTATATTGGATTAGCTTCTTTTCTCCTCATACTTGAAGCAGTGTGTAATAAGAACTATATATAGGAATACTTTACTGTATGTAACTAGCTAAAAGTAGCAGAATTCCCACCCTAGTCAGAGCAAGCCAATAATTGCAGCATTAACTTTGGCACAATAAAGAAGACGTGTAAGAGCTTTTTCTAAAAAATCATTTTTTGACAAGCATTTCTTGTGGTAACTTTAAGAGTTGTTTCCCTCATGCTTCTGCGTAATAGATAAAATGTCCCTGGACTTTGTTCCTAGACCCAGACCTTTTAACCTTTGCATTCCAGAATGCAGAGATTTTTCTTGTATTTCAAGTGTCTGGGTATCTTATGTCACAATTACAGAGGTGCAGGTTGACATATGTATTTTGGCTCACTGCCCATAGGGTATTGTTGATGTCATGAGGAAAAGGCACGTGTTTTTCACTCTTTTACTGAAACTGTTCTCGGTAGATCGGTCCAGTTACAAATGTTCTTCAATGTCTGTTTTGTTAATACTGAGGATTCAGTACTGAGCATAATTCAAAGGTTTGTGTTGTCTGCACATGACAGAAATCTCGGTCAACACAATTTGGTCTCCAAGTTTTCTCTGATAAGTTTCTTGGCTTGTTTCTTTACAAAAATAAACAAACACCAGTTTGCCTTTCAGTCCTCTCTAGGTCCCTCTTTTGCACACATGCTCATCTAATTGCCACCTCAGGGTGCAACTTGCATTCTTATTATGGGGACCAGAAAAATATGTGTACATAATAATTCCCATCCCCAGCCTATGTGAACTGCAATGAAATACAAGAAGCCTGTATCATACAGATCTGTTCATCTTTGATTTGAGAAGCTGTGTCAGTGATTCAGTGCTGAACTGATGTCTTATAGCACTCATAGAATTGCATGCTGGAGGCACCATATCTCATCTGGCCAAGATGCAACAGAGAGGTCTGATCTACTTTGAAGTACTTTAAAGATCAATCTTTGAAGAAAGAAAATCAAATGTTGGGCATTAAGCCTAATGTCTCGGTTAACTTGTAACTCTGGTACTTCCAGAGGCACACACACAGATATACACATACACACTTTTAGAGTACACCTTTAAATGCTTCTTTAAAAACACACAGGACATCATAAGTGCTAAATATGATGCTTGCTATGACTAATAAAAAAATCTGATATTCTTCCAGATAATAAATTTATACAGAAATGTAAAATTTTCCACTTTTTGCTTTCATAGTGCCTGGGGGCCAAAGGGAACCATTAGATCATCTAGATTCATCTCCTATATGTCACAGGCCATTAAATTTCACTCAGTTACCTTCATATTAAGCCCAAAATCTTATGTCTGAGGAAATCACAACTTGCATATGGCTCCAGCCAGGTATTTCTAGCTGGCTGGTGTGACAAGCCCCTTCCTTAGTACCCCACATTTCCTACAGAAGTCTTCTTGCTGCCTGTAAGTTTCTCTCGGCAGCTATTATTCTGCAGAAGAGAAATATTGGCTCTTAGACCAAACCCAGAGCTGGTACTAGTTGCCAACTCCGTTATTTTTATTTGAGTTTGTCTCTTTTACACATTCTGTTACTATGTCCAGGTCTTTAACCTCTACTCACAGCAAACATACGCATTTGCCATAATCTTTGGATTCGAGGTGATTTTACAGTGACCTCCTTTTCTCTGACCTCTTTTCCAGACTATCCATTGAATATTTGTCTTTGTGGCTTTGAGATATGTAGGGCAGCATAGGCAGCAGACACCCGTGTGCTTCATGTCTGTGAAAACAAATCCTTGGTAATTAGTGTTTTGGTATTGAGCTGGTAATCCAGCAAAATCCATATTGCAGCATTTGTTAGGACTCTGCTGACAGTGTTTGGGTTACTAAACTCATGGACTTGCTGCCCACCACAAGGCATGGAGAGAGGATGGGTGACACCGGTGTTGCGCCCTGGTCATTTCTGCCTTCCATATCCTGTCCCATGAGTTTGTCCTTGCCGTGTGTGAACGCTACTTTATTATCTTAGAAGGGGCAACATAATTAAAAGCTTCCTCTGCTGGAATCATTAAAAGATATCCTCACTGACAAGCCAAAGATTCATGACCTGACTGGATCTGCTGTCCTTGTTGATGGTTGCAGCAGCTTGTGTACCTATCTGTCAAAAGAGCCACCACAAAAACAGTGTTTCCCTCTTTCCATATCTGTCGACCAGTTAATGAGATCTACATGTGTAAAGAACCCTGAAGCCACACTGCAAAATCAATATAAAGCAAACACAATTTAGAAAGCTAAATGAAATACTCAGGGTCTGATTTTAGCATTTAAGGGAACGATAGGTCAAATTCAATTATCTGCTTTCCAGATGATAATTTCCATTTTACTAAATATGTCTCTATTAAGGCTGGCCAAAGCTCCTCTGCCAGTGGGTGAGGGAGGAAACAGAAGAAAGCAAGAGTAGCAGGGAGGTATGACCTTATTTTACCTTTCTGACAAAAGCGGATGACAATGCGAGATGGGAGAGACGATCCCACAGGCCACGAAAGGCTCTTTCCTGAGATGAGATGCAGCTTTTCTCTTTCTGAACAACTCTCACTTCTAATTTTATTATCTTGACAAAGCCCTCAGCGCTATAGTTACTTCAGAGATGGAGAAACTTCATGTTCATCATGGTATAAAGAGTTAGCATAAGGTCATCTGCTTCTTTTAAATGAGAAGTTATGCTGAAGAGCAGCTGTAAGGGAAGAGATGCTCCATATTGCTGGTGCTACACCTATGTCTAAGGCTGGGGGCAACCACACCAGAGCAGCATAGCCTAACAAAGTCAGATCTTTGCCTGCATAAGGCAGTAGACCATGCTAAAACCATGTAGGATCAACAATGAAGCCTCAGTCCTAGCTTAGGTTAAATTGCTGTCCCTTCCATTTGTACACTTCACTAGCACATCTCCAGCTCATAAATTGCTCACAAAATAACTGCATCAGATGTAGGTTTTAAGTAATCAATATGTAGATGCTGCTTGTGGAAAGACAAAAGTTCTGTGAAAAGATGGGGGTGCTACATCATATTTGGTATCCACACAGAAGTTGCCAGTGATGCTTCATCCCCTTTGCTTCTTGAAGGCACAGGGGTGATTTTGAGTTTTCATGGCAATAAGAAAACAAAGGGATCCAGTCAGGTGCAAAATGTCAATATGTCAGGTGCTAAAATGGCCACCTATGAAGTCACAACCCTCCAATGTCTTAATGTGCTGCAGAATGCAGCAGACGTGCTTGATGGTTATTTCAGAAGATTTTGCCCTTGCTTGAGTGAGGCAATTGTTTTAAACGAATCTACAGACGATGGTTCATAGAGCTGTGACAATTTAAAGAACTCTATAATTACATTACAATTTATACAGCTATGGAATTACTGGAAACATATTTATACCACCTGTTTCAATGCAGACAGCCACAATTTTTTATTCCCGACAGAACTATTAGTTTCTCTCATCATATTACCTGGTCAGAAAGCTAAGGGTATCATTGCTGAACAAAGCAATAGATGGAATTGATCACTTGAATGTAAAAGGCAACTTATTGTGCTTTCTCCAAATACTGCCAAGATTCCTTCATATTAAAAAAAAAAGAAAAAAAGAAAAAAAAAGAAAATAAAGCAAATGAGGGGAAGGGAAGGGAAGGGAAGGGAAGGGAAGGGAAGGGGAAGATATTTGCTCTGTTCATTTTGGCACTTCTGCCTCTGAGTGCCAGCCAGCATCAGTATCTGGCAGGGTGCTCTTGAACCACTCTCCAAAATAAATATAGCAGCTGTCAGTCAGGTGTTTTTCTACCGATATCCAACACTTGCCAAGAAATACATTTTTATTTTAGGCCCGTTTCCTAACAATCTAATGAATTTGCCAAAAAAATTAAGTGTCATATCTAAATAGGGGGAATCATGAAGTATTTGCTTTCCACATCTAGTTTGGTAAGTCTGACTCTGTAGCAGAAGTCCCTGTATTCTGGCCAAGCCTAGCCACGCCTTACCTTCTCATGTTGGCCTCTCTAAGACCCATTTAAGTGAGTTACAGCATTTGCCACATCAGACCCATTATTCTCCTAAAGCACTTGTAGACCCCACCCTGCATGGCAGCACTAGCCTGACCCTTGCAGAGCTCAGTGTGGTCTGCTTGTCTCAGCTCATGGGGTTAACCCCTCCACCACCGAGGAGACCTTTAGCAGAGTACCCTCTTCCCCAGCAGTTATAGTGATCAACCTCCAGCCAACGTGAGCAGAGCGGTCTCTCACAAAGGTCTCTGTGGCTACTGCTTAAAAAAATGTGTTGTAACAGCTCATGTTGCTGCTTGCTTACAGTGATCAAAAGATTAATTCATGCACAAGAAGGCACTAGAGATGAAAATAAGATATGCTAATGAATTATACTTATGGATTGTCCTGGGTGGTTAGTATATTCACCAAAAGGAGTTTTTGCCTGGTGCTGCAGAGCTATTGCTGCATGGCTTTTGCAACAAGTAGGCTTGATCACTGCAAGTTCACCTTGCTGCTGTCACAAGTTTCTCACTGTGCAAATGTATCTGATTCAGCACTGCAGAGCCAAACCTCCCCCATTTTTCAGCAGATGTATGATGGTCAGCTTTTCCCAGCCACTGCATGCTTTGCATACTTTCTTATCTTTACATGTTGCATTGTGTACCAATAAGCTATTATATGCTAATTTTTCACATCCATCATACAGTCCTCGTTGTTGAAGCAGGCTACGCAACATTTCAATGTTATGTTCTTCAGTTTCTTAGCATGCTTTTCAACTGCATCTTTTGCACTGAGGGGGATAGTATTTTCATGGCAAGTTCTACTCTATTTATTAGCCAGGAATGCTGAGGCACTCATTGTATGCCCCTAAGATACATTGTCTTCTGGAACATTTGGGCCTTATTGTACCCTCTGTGAGTGTCACTTCTTGACCCACAGCAGCTCCATCTGCACTCGTGCCTGGGAGACTTCCAAGCACTAAAGCCAACTGGCACCAAGTGGCTTGAGACTATGCCTTTGCCTCCAAAGCAGTTTGGCTGTGTGAAAACTGCCTATTGGAAACAGTCCCTGAATCACTGAACTCCCAAAACGTGCTTAGGAATTGCTCAGGACTGCTGTGTCCAGGTCCTGGTATCTGGGAATGTTTTGAAGCTTGCGCAGTTTTAGCAGCCGAGGTGCAGCCACCGGGTCTGGCTGCAGCACTGACCCAAAGTGACTTGTTCTTCCCATTCAGGTCAGCTGTAGCTTGATCAGATGCCTGTAAAAGTCAATGGCTAGGTGCTCGTTGACTCCAGTGGACTTTGGCCCAAACACACGGTTCTCAGGGATTTCAGGCTTCTCTGATTTGCAGGTGCATGCAGGCCAGCAACTGTCAAAAAGTGACATTTGCTACTGACAGAAACCATTAAAAGAGAAAGCCCCTGCAATGTATGCTATTTACTCATCTATGTATTTAATATGCCAGCACAGTGTAGTAGTTAAACATTCAAAAGAAACAGGCTTGTGACATAACTTATTTCGGTGCAATTTTGCTTTTACTACAGCAACGTTATTTTGTAATTTACAGGTACAAATCAAAGAATGAGTTTTCAAAATGTAGTCTTAGAGTTTTATATTTTATTTTTACTATATTTTAAATGCCAAATCAAAATTATCATGTTTAATTTACTTTATTCTCAGTGGTTTATGAATTACCTTGGATTAATTGCTATATAGCATTCTGGTTTTATAGTGTAATTGGGTGTGTCTAAGTGCATTCCATTTTATGACTTGCTTTAGGGTATATTTTGGATGAACTGTACGATATAAAATCCATTTGGTGTTATGTTTTATATAATGCCAGAGAAAGCACAAAAAGTGCATTTAAATTTCTAGGTTTATGGGTTCCATGTCTGGAAAACTCTGGAGGAAAATCTGCTTATTTTCAGTTTTTCTCAAATTGTTCTGAGTCTTTTCCATCTCAATTTGGCATAATAACTTTTGAGTTGTTCAATCTTTGTGTAAATAATTATTTTGAGTCAGAACAAAATAAGTAGTCCATGAATGATAGTATACACACTGGTATCATACTTTCTAACACTCCCATTGAAAAAGTCAAATCAGAGCAAGATCTAACCAAAGCAAAGTATCCTCAACTATCTTGTACAATCCACAGGTGACTGTCACCCTGTGTTAGACCTTTCTTCTTTCTGGTCTTTGGAGGGATCAGAGTGAAATGCTTTGCATTAGTTGGCACACTAATTATTATCACCTGCAACTTTTGCTTAGTAAAGTCCAATTTATAAAGCAGAGGCTTCTGTGTGGATTGCCATGACATGCAATTGACTGCATTTAGTACTTTTGATGTGTTTACCCCAAAACTACATATCCTTGTCAACCTTACGGCGTGTCCCCTGATTCTGTTTGAGCCTTTTAAGTCCCTGAGGTACTTCCCCTTTTTCACTGCATTTGTATTGATGTTTCTCTCCCTTCCTCTTTTCTGCACAGACAGAAAGAGAAGCATCTTTGTGATGTCAGAGTGAAGAAGACAGAGTCACAAAGACCTCTGAAGGTTAGAAACTTACATCTTCTTTTTACCATCTCTGTGACTCCCTGGGCTGCCTTTGTTGCCATTACAGCTTCTATGTTTTAATAGATTCGTGGACCTCTAATCAAAATACTGCTCCAATGAACCCCTTCACAGGCATCTAAATAAAAGTCTACTTCCTTAGAGCTGCTGAGCCCTCTCAAGCACCTGGATTTCAAATGGGCTGCTAAACAGAAAGTTTCCTTCCAGCATAACGTTCGACATTCGTGTTGGAATATAACAGTCACTGTCTGCGAAGACAGAAAGCAATTTAGAGAATCCAAATTACTAGGTAAGAAGAATGCCATTCCTGAATCCCTGACAAACAGACTTAAAACTGAAAAGACAAATGAGTCACTAACGTCATGTTAAACGAAAATTGGAGTGTACTGAACTGTTTGAGCTACTGTACCAACAAAGAACAGAAGTTTTCCATACAAATGTCACGAGATTGGCTTCAGCATCAGAATTCTGACTAATGAATCACTAATGTGACGTAACAGTAGTTGATACCTTGTCTCATAACAAAGTACTAGAGAAGTATTCATTTCTCAGAATTGATTCAAAGTATTAAGTATGAATCACCATAACAAAGATAAGATCCAAAACTGTATGAATTAAAGAACATGTGAAACAACTCAAGGTATATTTTGTAAGCCAAAGGTAAATCTAGCTAATGAGTTTCCTCATTTATTTTGGAAACTGGAATCATTATAATATCATTCTATGACTTGATATCAATACTATAGTCTCTTAACAATGCACTTTTGATTAACAATATTAGTATGAAGTTAGCTTAGTGTTAAACGCAATAATTACACACTGTATTTTCTTTGCTACTCTCTCCTCATTTCTTTTGGGGACCTAAAAAGTTTCACTGATGATAACAAACTGAATTTCACAGCGTATGGAGATACATGATGAACCTGCCTGCCAGGGCAAAAAAAATGGACTGAGCATGTATGTGACTTTCAGCCCTGTGTTGCTAATCTCTCCACATGCTGACTAACCCTGGTGTCCCCATGAGCACAGGCAGGCTGAGTCAGACAAATACCTAAAAATGCATGTGCAGCCTAATAGTGCTCAGTATCTAGCAGGAAATGGACCCTAAACTGGCTTTGGAGCTTTTGAAAATCTAACTAGATGCTGCTTTGCATTGTAAGTATCCAAAAGCCTTTGAAAATTCTATTTTAAGCAATTTGTCCGTATACATCAGCAAATTTGTAACAGGATCTGGACAAGTATAAACAGCATAAATAACATCTCAAAGGCATATGGCAACCTCCAACTTCATCTAGTTAATTTGGAAAAAAAAATCCACAAAACAGTAACATAATTAAAAATAAAGTATCTCTGAAATTCCAGAATACTAGAATGTAAAAAAATGCCTGCTATTGACTTTGCACTCCCTGTGATCTTTGCAAGTCTAAGACATTTCCATCTAACATTTGTAAGGTGTCAATGGTTTTCAAAATATAATCTGCATTACACAAACTTGACGTAGACATTTGGTGTGAAATGCTGCATGTGCATTGGTCATATATCCACGCAATACGTAAGAATGAACATCTGTATAAAGCCTATGAGGCAATGAAGATTAAATGCTAACTTTATCTGTGAGCTTTTCGTAACTCCTACCAAATCAGCTGCCCACAAACCACAGAAGTTCACCACATAAGCAGATAGAAATGTTGTTTGGAAAGGACAGGATGATGATTTCCAGTTCATAAGATATTTATCCCAAGACACATTCATTCATCTGTTGCACATTTAAATGTCTGCTTTTAGCCACTTGCTGGAGCAATACTGAATCACAAGAGCATCTCTTTCTAATAACATCTTCATTCCACACTGACTTACAAGCGGTCAGTGTGTAATCTAAAGCAGTAGAAACAAAGCGTGAGTTCAGGAAGTCCAAGCCACAAGGAAGGAGATTCTGCACCAAAGATGCAGCTACCCAGGGTGATTAATTGGGGTGCGGAGCCCAGATCTTGCAGGAGAAAAGGAAAAGGCCAAGTAAGGTACTCTTTTTTGCAAGGAGTGTCTGTCTGCAAACGTGCCTGGTGGCTGTTGAGGGGTGAGGTGCATGTTTCCTTCACACATCACCAGACAGCCTTCACTTGGGGCTTGGCATGTAAACTTGGACTGGCCCAATGACAAATGAGTTTGGGTTGTTTTTAAGAAGAAAATTCATGGGAAGAATATGAAGTGTCTTTGTAAGGCTTGTGGACTGATTCAGGTAATGCAGTATGAGAAAGCTTTAATTATAACAATTACAAAATTAATTACATTTAATTACAATAAAAAAATTTTTATATGGGCATTTAAATCAAAGAATACTTGGAAAAAAATTGTCTCCGTTTGAATGCTTTCAAACTGCTTTCAGGCATTTATTAGCTACCAATAGCCTTCATTTTTAAGCAATACATACAGTCATGCATGAACAATTACATCCTGCAGTCTTTAATTTGATGGAATTTATTCACAGACATCCTTCCTAGGATGGAACGTGTTCCTGGAACAGGTTATGGTTTGATCTAAACACTGTCAGTTTGGGTTCAGATTGATCACTTCCAGTAAGGAGTTCAGTAACAAGTTCCTGAAACAAGAATGCTTTACCCTCAGAGACCACTATTCTAAATTGGTGCTTTGTGCTGCAGCCCCTGTGAAGGATGTGACTGTTTAATTGGATTGTGATGGATGCTGAAGTTCTGAGACTGCAAGACTGATTTATTAGGAGTTTTGCAGGCTAGTCCATGCCTGTGTGGTGTTTTTTTTACCTGAATATTCATATGTTTCTTAAGCAATTTTTGCATTGACCATAGCATTTACTCCTGAGCGATGCTCTTGATGTCAGTATTTCTGCTCAGCAGTCTCATTAAGCCCTGAATTGGATCGTAAATTGCCTTTGACTAAGACGCAAATAACAAAAGAGAACCTTTAGCTAGCAGTAAGAGGTCAATAAGGTATTAATGGTTTACTTACCCCTGAGAAGTTTATTTTCTGTATTTCTTAGTCTATGTAATCTTCCTATCTGTTGGTTGTTGGTTTGGGTTTTTTTTTATTTGCATCTGGTCTTACCATATAAAACTAAAGCAGTACTGTAATTTAAAAATTACTCTGATAATGTTTTCTATCTAGTGATCTGTGATGCCAACCTTTAAACTAAAGCAATTTTGCAGTATTTTAAGGTCTCTACCTGTATTTGTCTGCTAATGCCTTTATGTGAGTTTTGCTAATCTGGTGCTAAGTGATAAACTAAACTGTCAGGGACCTTTGGGGAAAATCTTATCTTCCCCAGGAAAAAAAATCCAGCCCTAAATGATTGTCATGGTCCCATATAATCTCTTTATGCAAAATCATATGCAGCATGCATGCTTCCTATTGTCTTAGCTGCCAAAATCATTGTTGTATATACCACTTCGGTTGTCTGGAATAAGCATTAACTGCAGCTAGGCATATTGTTAATCCCCCCCTGCAAAATCAATACAAGATCTTTGCCAAGACACAGTATCCCACAAAGTTGGCTTTCACATATTTTCACTATTACCAGGAAGTTCTGATTGCCTCATTAGAATATTCTGGCCACCAGAAGAGCATTTTGCCAAGTGCCTCTATATCTCCCTGTCACATGTGTAGGTAGGTTCATATGTCATCTACTCTTACATCACAACCTACACATTGTTGGTGCAGGGATCCCAAGCAGTGGAAACAGATTGCTCTAGTCCTTTTGTGTCGTGAGATTCCTGTCATTCCCTGTTGTCCCATGTCACTTTTTAATTGCTTTAGAAGAGTGGCTAGAGGTCCCATCTGTGATCAAGGCCCATTAGGTTAGGCAATGCTTGAAATCCAATCTTCTGACTCCCTGCTCAAGGTCTGAAATTTGGTATTTTTCTTCTTTCTTGCCTGTAGTCTGGGCTTCCTTCCTTCACCTGGCATGTGTAGTGAGATATTCTACTTGCCAGACGTTTCTTATACACATAGCTAAATCCACTAGTCTTTCAAGAATTTACAGTGAAATATATATGTCTGCATGAGGAAGTTTGGCTGTAAGGCTTTAAGCATGTCGCTTAAGTTTTCACATTTTCTACCAGCTCATTCTGGAAAGAAAAGTATTAGTTCTGCAAATAATTTTATTTCAGAGTGAGAAATGAGGATTTCACTTATCATTCTGTAAGTCATTACCATAAAAAAATTAGTTAAAACAAGTTAGTTAAAAAAGCCTTTCAGCATGAGCTTTGGAGGATCTCTTTTTTTTCCAAATTGAAAGGATTTATTTTCCTTTTTGGTGAGCTCAAAAAACCCCCCACAAAACTGCTTCTTAGCTTACCTGCAATCTCCCAGCTACATTTTTTCTTCTAAAGATCCTGGCTAAAATAATCTCATCTTTATTGCCAGAGGTTTTCTTATTATGTCTCCCAAAATCTTGATCAGGCGTATGTTGTTTAAACTGTCTGGGGCCAAATCTGTAAAGCAATGTGTCAAATGATTCTCAACAAAGATTTATCATCCATTGCTAACTCTATTTCTCTGCTAGTCTGTATTTTGTTTGGCAAAGAAACTGTAATGAAGATTGCAATGATAAATATAGAAGATTATTAAGAATTTCTCAGATTTCCAAAGAAACAGAACTGGGCTCAACATCTTGGGAAGCACAGACTGGTTCTTGGGAATAACTGTAGGTTGTGCACTAGATACCTTTATTGATAGTCCAGAAGAGATTCCATCTCCAGGCAGACCTCCAAAAACAGATATGCCACAAAAAAGGGTAGAAACTCTCCTGCCTTCAAAGCATGTGTTGGTAGTGTTCGTTCTTATCTGTACTTTCTTCCAAATAAAGGTTAAAACTCATCCCATGGTCAGTTCTCACTGCCAAGACACTTTCAACACAGTGGACTCGAAAGCTGTACCATGCACAATGCTGGAAATCCTTGTTTACCTTCATTAAGTGTCCCCCCCGGGAGCACATTGGCAACAAGGCGACAGAATTATTTCTTTCCTTTCTCTTTTCCAAGTTTTTTCACTTCTGAAATCTAAGGCCTAATCTGCTTTTATTGTGAAGTTAGTCACACAGACTTTGATGTAAATTATTTTTGAAAAACGTATAAACTCCCAAAATAGAAACAGCATACCTTTTTTCTTAGAAAGAAAGCAGAAACTGAGGCATCACTCCTATGTACAAGGATAAACTATTTTAAGCAGGGAGGATTAACCCATAAACCTACCTCCTTCCCTGTCCTCTGATCCTGTACTCCACGTGCCCCTCTGTTCCAATAGAGATTGCCAGTAAATGACAGAAGAAGCTGCCTCCTTGCCTTCTCCTCTCTGTAATGATGCTTAATTTTCTCTTACTCTGTCTCATCATGTTGTCTTGAGTATGAGCTCAAGAGACCAGGTCCACGTCCAGTTATCTGTTTAGAGAGACCCAAACACAAACCAAGCACCACCAGAGTCCAACCGTTATAGCCATTTTTTTGGTTTGTGATCAGCTTTGTAGGCTGGGAGTGATCAGGCCTTTCTGTATTTGGCTGGAAGTTCAGGATGGAAGAGGCTGTGAAACTGCAGGTTGTCCTCAGGGTCTGAGCCTTTCTCCTGACATTCTGAAGGAGGTCAGAAGCCTGATCTTCTTGGAGTCTGAGCCCTCAACTTGTCATCTGTGAGAGCAGAACAGCTCTGCTTTAATTGCTGTGCTGCTTGAGATATATAGAACACTTATGCTCCAGTACAAGTTAGAGTTTGGGGATGTTAAAAAAATATCATGATATTTCACCTTGAAATGACGCATTTTTACCCAATTTTTGGTAATGCTCTCTTGAGCGTTGTCACTGGTATTTTCAACTCTTTACTTATGGATCTTAATTTGGCTCCTCCAGAAACGTCTAGGGGCAGATGTTCTGAGAGCTGAATACTCCCAGAAATTTTGCCTGGATATGCATTATTTGATTTTATTTGGTGTTTTAAAATACTGAGCACTATGTTGCTGCTGTACTCCTGAATAATTGCTGTCTTCTAGTCAAAATACACATGCATGAAAGGCCCTGTAAGCAACTTGGAAAGGGAGGGCTTGGGAGCTGAAATTGTATTGACAGTCTTAGGATATATATCCTGTGCCTAAGGCTTGATCTTGCTTCAATTAATGTAACATATACCAGGGATTATAGGACTTGCTTGCCTTCAGTCTCAGGGTGACTGTCAATTCAGCAGGCAGAAAGGGCCCTTCTCGTCTGAGGATCTTATGAAAGCTATGGACAAATTCCTGTCCAGCAGTCACAAAAACACATAACTTTTAAACAGTTATTAAAGCTTCATCATATACAGTATTTTAGGAATAAATATCGTACTATTATATTGCAAAAAAGGAGTAGAAGCATCCAGTCATGTGAGGACTCCTCTCAGATGCAGGTCCACCCACTTCACAGGCAGACAGCAGTCTCCAAAGGGGTAGAGGGCAGAGCATGGCAGCCTGGAGAAGGACAGGGACAAAGGAGGAATAAAGAGGGTGCACAGGCTTCCCTGGCAGTTCAGGAAACCTCCAGGTCAGTTAAGCATCGTGCACCTTCAGAAACCATGTTCTGTATGGACTGTGCCTTATGTGGACACATAGCTCATATTTCATATTTTTCTCATTCTGATTTCTTTTCTCATTCTCATCGATTTAAACTGCTGATTTGAAAATTCAGCACTTGTTTCGGAGCACTCTTTGGGGACAATTAATTGAAATACAGCAAGTTTCTGCTTTTCTAAGAAACCAAAGCAACGTAAATGTCCTGCACCACGTTCCAGAGTCTCCTACCTTTTTGCATGCTTTTAAGTTCATAGACCTTAAATCTCTACAATACAGAATACTTATGCTAGTACTAGTGCTACTGTGACTACTGACCAAACACAGCAACCTGCATCTTCCCTGCTAATAAAGCAAATGTTCATCTGCCAATAGTTGTGTGCCCATCTCTGCTTTACAAAAGGAAGGACAGGAGAATTTTTCAAGTGTAAAGGTTCGTTTCAGCAGGAAAAAAGTCAGCTCTTAGTTAAAGCCTTGGCCTTGAAAAGCAGCGTTATTGCTGTCTACCAGTAGAACAGTAGGAAAAGAAACAAAAGCACACAACACACGATGAAGATTATCTGTTGCAAAAGGTTTTTATAAATTGCAATGTGCTATGTGTCCCACTCAAGGAAAAAAGCTCTCGGTGCCGGAGGGAAGTGGGACCTGCAGGATGCAACCAAAGCACATGGTGGCTGGATGCGTTGGTGCCCGTCCAGCTCGCCACGGAGCATCAGCCTGTGCTGAGCTGAAAACAGCCCTTAGCCCAGCTTTTCTTCCAGCTTGTAACCCTGCAAATCTCAGAGGTTTCCCGCCAGTTCAGTTTCACATCAGACAAACCCAGCAGGTTTTGGCTGGCGTGACTTTGAGCTAAGACAAAAAACAAAATGAAGCTCAAGAGATGAGAAGGAAAATGTTTATGTCAAGCCCCAGCAAACCGAAACACCACAATCTTCAACAACCTGTCTCTGTGACATTGTTGCTGAGAACACAACATCAGTTAAAAACATGATAAATCTTTTACAACCTATTAATATATGCATGATTCACAGTTGCCTTGTAGATGTGTACAAAAGCCAAATTCCCTACAGAACAGTGATGTGTTGGCTTTTGTATTTCTGGTTTATATCTTTTTACCCAGCAGAAGGACGAAACCAGCCTTTTGTGAGAAGGACAATTTCCACCAATAACAAGTGGAAGAAAAAGCTCTCAGCGTGGCCTACATTTCTGTGGGCCCTTGCATCTATTTTTTCCTCAGTACTCCTCCACACGGTTTAGTTTAGTGAAACCAACTTTTCAGGAAATATCATGTTTTCTATATCCAAGCACAGGGAGCATTGTGAAATGCTGTGTTTACCATGTTCAAGTGTGCTGGGACTGTCCAGGCTTCAGCAAATATACATTGTGGTTAAAAACAAGAAAATTGATATGAGTAAAAAAACAACTTGTGAAAGTGTAAGAAAGAAAGAGAAGAGGTTGGGGCAGGGAGGACAGGATGAGTGAGGCTGGAATACGTTGTGTGTATACACTGTTCCCAAACCTTCCAAACTAACCCTGTGTTGCTCTGTTCAAGAATTTTTTTGCTTTTTAACACTGCACTCTTTGCTAGTTTGCAATGCTGAAGAGGAAAAGGCAGAAGAAAAATGATGCATACACACAAGTTTTGAGAAACTTTAATCAGGATTCAGTGAGGGTATTTCACATAAAGTACTGGAGCCTTTCATTCTCAGTTGATTTTACATCTTGACAGTGGTCCTGGGCTCTGTTAAACTTGCTTGAACTTTGGAGTTTGCATGAAACAAACATCTCAGAAGAGAGAAGAAGTAGTAATAATATGTCTAAGACACTGTTGTCCTCCCATGGTCTCTGGGGCTGTCGGGACCAGTTTATTATGCTGTGTAACTTTGGGCCTCTCTGAGTCCTGCTGTTCTCCAACCAGCTTTTTCTGCTAGCTGCAGATCACTGGGGTGCAGTGTTCCCCAGCCACAACCTGTCATGCCCTGGCTGGCTGACAGACTGTGTGTTATTTGAACCAATAGCAGTGAAATCATTGCATCATTAACTTCAGGATGTGTTACCCACTCAAGTAAGCACAGAAGGTCCCAGACAGGTTTGCATAGCCTAAACTAAAGTCTGTGTCAGCACATCTTTATGGCTTACCAGATTAATTTAGGTTTGGTTCCATATGTATGTTTGCAGCCTCCACATCCTGACTGCAATACAGACCTACCTGTAAGTCAAGAAAGATTGATTTTGTCTGCTTGCCATCTCCCATAACCAAGGAGAACCTTGTGATATCTCCAATCTAACCTGTCTATCTAATCTAAACAAGTTTTTCCCCATCGACCTCAAACAATCATTAAAAGGAATAACGTATCACATATGTGAAGGGGAAACATACCATCATAATTAAGACTTAGCCCAGTGTTTGTGTTTGTTAATATTCAGAGTAGAGATACATGAAATTTCCCACTTGTGCTTTGAAACAACCTCCCAAAGTTTTGGATCAGACCTATCGTAACTCATGCTTATCCTTGCAGCTGCTCAGATTGACAACATGGATCTACCTATGTCAAGGTCATAACTGCAATCCCGTACTATGATGGTACTATAGTACAATCTCTGGAACATAACATACTACTGTATGATAGTACAGAGCTGTGGGAAATTTTCTGATTAAAAGCAAGTTTTAAGGGATTCTAGCATATTTTCTACTTTTATTCTACTGTCTGCTTGAGACATAAGTAACTCTTGAATTAACCACTTCTGGTTGAATAAATGCTTATTTTCAGGAAATGGCAGGTTCTTTGCTAGTCTTTGCATGGTTCTGATTAATTGATTTCTTCTTTCAAGTAAATATGGGGTTTTTAGCAATAATACTATTCCAGAACTAGTGTTTTATTGCTTGTAGGGGGTTTTCTCCTTGCTGTTACTGCTGCTTCTATCTTTATTATCATTATAATGATATTATTACTATTATCATTATAATGTTATTATTACTTATTCTAGTATTCTTCAACAGTAATGCATCAAGGCTAAGACTGAGTGACTGTAGAGGATGCCTGTGGTGGGGATCCCATTTCTTGGTTTGTAGGGAATCCTCTGACAATCAATTAATAGGAAACCTGTCATTGATCATAAGAAAAAAGCAGGGGGTAAAAGGTACAACTCTTATTTAGACTGTATGGGGAGCCAATTAAAGGAAACCAGGCAAAAGTCTTTGGTCAGAAGAAGTATTTGTTGATCACTAGTTACTGTTACAGTTATATTTATCTGCAAATGAAGATGTTGGGAAAAATCTTTTAAAGAGTCTTGCATTGGTTAGGCAGTGATACTGTGCAGAATCTCCGCTCACTATCTTGAAGCAAGCTGAGTTATATTTTATTTTTCGTTAAACAGGGCACTCTGTGGAGGTCTTAGGACAACCATTGTTATTTGTTTTATGGAGGGTTTGTATCAGGCACCCATATTCCAGTTCTTGAGAATGAGACCTTTGTACAAGTCAGCTAGTGGGTGAGTCAGAAGTTCTGTATGAGCACCTAAATCATATTGTAGACCTTACTGGAAAGGACATAGCAAGACTAGCATCTTAGCAAGGGACTTACCTGCCCTAAATGGAAAACATGCTTATAATATGTACTGGGCACAGCCTACTCCTAAACTCTTTGAATTTGAGAAATGCAGTGAAATATAGCACTCTTATAAATCAATATGCACTTTTCAATCATTAGTGAAAAAGAGATGATAAAGAATGCTAGTTCTCGAGTCATCTTCTCAAACCATCAACTGATTCACTTCTTACTGGCACTATAGCAGAAGTCGCTACAGAAGTCACTACAGCAGGAGAAATTTAGAACAGATAATAGCAGCTTTGTGCCTATCTGCTAACACAAATTTCATTTCCACTTGGTCACATGAGCCTTCTGTCAAGGTTTAAATGCCTTCTACTCGTGGTATCTAAACTGTCTTCCACCGTGGTGGCAACCATGTCAAACAGTAAAAACTGTCAGATCGATGATTTTGTTGGTGACTTAGAAACGTCAGAATCATTGGGCAAATTTAATGAAGTCCCTCTTCAGTAAAAAACAATCGTGGTATACAAGAAATGCTCACCATGAACCTTGACCGTTCGTGTAAAATGTTCGGGAATCTCTGTTTTCTTCTAATGACTAACACTCCTCCTTTTGAAATACAATATCAATTCCCTTTGTTTTTTAAGGCTCAAATTCTGCAAATACATTAGTGTATGTTGATGTTTATCAATATATATTTAAATTCATATATTTAAATATGTGTATATATGTATGTTGTATATATATTTTATGAGTTTCTATATAAACATTTATACATATGTACATGTATATATAAATATATAGCAGTGAGTAGCTCCTTAGGAGTCAATAGAATTAGTCACAAAGTTAAAGACAGTCAAGGTCTGAAGAATTTCGATAAATCAAATCCTCAGCCTGATTCAGATTATGAAAGTATGGGGGACAGAATTATTGAGAGCTGAAGGTTCAGCTGGAGCAAAAAGTTTCACTTTTTCTTATCCATTTATCTTATATGTGCTTTTTTTCTAGAGTTAGAACTTTCCAACAAAAGCACAGTAATAATGAAGACGTATACGGTCATTTATATTTATATTTATATTTCCCGGCAGACCGTATGTTCCATATATACATTTCTATTTCCTTAGAAAAATACACTATTTATATGTGGAACAGAAAATGAGATGACACTGGAGCTAAGTGTGAACATACTTTATGGCAACTTGGATATTAAATTCTCTGGACACATTTTTATGGGAATCAACTTACGCTGTCCTCCATCTTTGTTTATTGTACTGTGTTACCAGAATAGCAAGCTGCCACACAGTGTTTTATAGTATCCTGAGATTACATGAATTTATAAGGGTGCTCTACAGTAAAGCGCCCATAAGTATTTAACAGTCAGTTTAGACGGTCACTCAACTCCTCACAGGTTGCGATGGAACTATAAACAGAAAGTAGCAGCAATAAATAAAACTAATAAAACCAGAATGGTGAAAATCCTTGTGTAGGTCCTGTGTAAACAGAATACTACATGCAGTCCTGTAGAATTAGCAGCATTCAGAAACACTATTTACAAAATACTCTACCACTACAAAATACTCTGTGACCGCCAGCCATTTTAGATGATTCCCAGTATGGTGGAATTTTCAAATCATTTAATCCAAACTGATATTTCTGAAAGACCTATTTTTTCCTTCAGGCGCCAAAACACCTTTGAAAACCTGACTTTTGGGAGTCAATTTAAAAAAAAAATAAAATACTTTGATACCTTCCCACCAAGTTAGGCACTCAAGTATAATATGCAGGTATCACAGGAAGCTTCAAAATCTCAGGGCAGGTGCCTAATCACATGCTAGTGGGACTATGCCCACATGTAAAAATTCTGATACCCCTGAGCTGCCTGAGTCCTGCTTCAACCCAGCATTAAAAATGTTCTCCCTTCTTCCCTTTATGTGGGGCCCAGCAGACAGGTACGTTCAGAGCACACAGATAGGACTAGCCCTGACACAAAAGGCAGCTGGAAGCAGGGCTTTCTGCCTGGCTGGTATGGTTGAACACCTTAATGTAGTTAATTTACCAGTGAGCTGTGATACGAATGCAGAAGACTGGTTTTTAAATCCTTTCTTCTTGATTTGGGATACAGGGCTTGAATACGACTCCCAGGCAAGTATCTAATACTCTGTTAGAGCCAGTCTTCATCTCGCTCCCTGCTCTGTTTAAAGCTCAGCACAGTGTTGTCCTACTCCAACAAACACTTGTAGATTCCTTCTTTATGCTCAGTGTATGTTCCATGTGGGAATACAGCCCAGACAGGTTCGGTTCCAGGGGACAGGCACAGCAGACAGGGGCCAGACACAGCCCAGGCAGGAGACACCAAGCATGTACGTGCCTGTTCCCCTTGCACCACGTCCAGGAGCACACACCAGACAGCCCATACAGATCAGGGGAAAGCCGAACTACCAGAAAGGGCGTTTACATAAGATACTCTGCTGAGGTCAGGTCTGCCCGCAGGAGGTGGGAAATCATTTTCCCTGTGAGTAGGGCACCTGTGTTCACATTGCAACTGTCTCCCCCCAAAACTCTTTCTCCCAGCCAGGAGCTTTCACCCAATCTCTCAAGGTGATGGTGGTGGCAACCATATTTGCACAGTACCTCAGTCACTAGATATAAACCACAGATCACTTGGAAGCAGATGGTTGTCTTTACAAAGCTGTTGTCGCTAAGCGGACTTGGAAGGGGTCTAAGACCAAGCCAGCTAAAGAGGCAGAGCACGAGAGAAAGCATGTTTCTGCAGCCCAGCGCCTGGGAGGAAGTCACAGATTTTGACCTCTGCTCCTAGGACTCTTTCTGAACTTGCCATTAAACTATCATTAGGTTTGGTGCCGATGGGGAAAGAGTTAAGTACTGAGTGAAAGCAGACACAGCTGACAAAGACAGAAGTAGGAAGAACAAAACAATGTAGGATTCACGTGTGCATGCCTGTGTAAGGGGGGTTACTACCTGTGCTGGCCCTGGTGTGGTGCTATTGGAAACCCAAGGCAGAATGGAGGGGCTTTGTATCTTTGAACAGGGACTTGGTAGGGAGAGTTGGTTGAGTAATTCAAATTAAATTAAAACATAGGGGGGGGGTGTGTGTTTCTACTAACGACTTGGTGAGTTGTTAGGTGGCCAGCTAGTGGGAAAGTGGCAGAGAGGGGGAAGAGGAGGGTTAATGCAAGGCTTTACTGACCTAGGGATAAGTCCTGTTGAGTGGAGCTTAATGTTGCATACGCCTTTTACTCAAAATGTGAACTACAGACCAGATTAGATCAGGGAATGTTAACCGCGTCCAGTGCAAAATATGTTTTGTTTTGTTTTGTTTGGTTTCTTTTAAAACAGAGAGAGGGAGCATAAGTTCAGGGAGGTAAGTGAAAGTTCAGTGAGATTTCTCCACATTCATGAAACCTGAGTTCATAGTCGAGCTATTGAGTCACATAAAGATGAGGATCTTGCCTGGTCAGTTAAAAAAAAAAAAAAAAAAAAAAAAAAAAAAAAAAAAAACCCCAGCCCTTTCTCCCCGAGTCACATAAAGATGAGGATCTTGCCTGGTCAGTTAAAAAAAAAAAAAAAAAAAAAGAAGAAGAAAAAAGAAAAACCCCAGCCCTTTCTCCCCTGTAAGTTCCTTGATGTTCAGTAGGTGTGGTTGGGTGAAGAAAAGCCAGACCAATACCAACAGCTGCATGGAATCTTTCCACGACTGAAAGGTGAATAATTAACTCTCTTATAACTGCAGCCCCTCAGGGGAAGGTGAGTCACTAGCCCGATTTAGAGTTATGTTATCTTGTAATGAACAATAAGAGGGAAATCTATACGTGTCCTGACAGTTCTAGTGAGACATCGATGATCTGTGCCCCAAAAACCTCAGGAAGGGAGTTGATCAAAATGAACCTCTAAGAAAATAACTAATTTTGTACATATAACTCATCAGTGCTTCAAGAAGAAAAATTTTTTTCTATGCATATGAAACTTCCTGAGTATGACGCTAAGGCTTAGACAAGAAGGAAAAAAATGTGTCAGTTTTAACTGGCAACATTATGCCACTACCTAAAATCAGATACAAACCGTGTGGGAATTAACTTATTTTTCTGTGTCCAGTCATGCTCAAACTGTTGCCTCTGGACTTTTGGGATAGAGGGAGGTGTCCCCAAAAGGCAAATATGAAAAATAAGCCTGCTGTTAGGTGACTTAAAAACTAACTAGTAGATTTTTTCCAAACAATTTGAATGTCCACTGGGAAATCTCCAGCAGTCTGCAAATCCAGAAACCTTAAAGGCTGGTCTAAACTTGACAAATCTTTGCATACATTAACTGCACCCACGTGTGAAAGGTAGTCTAAATTGCTCTCCCTCATAAGGACAGAAGGAAGACTGGAGCCCTTGGCTCTTGCTCCTACACAAGGCAGTGCTCTTGATACATATCTTCTGGAGCTGCAGCCTCTTCATTAGGATTTTCAGGGCTCTGCAGATGACCCAGGTTCAGAAAGTGGCTGTTAAACAATACCCATGGATTGTTTTTTACTAAACCTTGCAAAAGACAAGTGACTCTGTGACTTCTGCCTCCAACTAAAATGTCGATAGATCTGATATGACTGTTCCCATTTGGGGATTCAAGACTAATTAGCTCCACAGCATGACAGCCATAGAGGCACATCAGCCTCATTTGTCATGTCAATATATCACACGGTCGTGTTCTGATGGAAGGAGCACTTCTTGGGTTTTTTCTTTCCTCCAACCAGTTCAGAAGTACCATTGAGTGACTCGAAAGGGAGCTGCGCTTGTGTGTTCTCAGCAAGAAATTAAGCCAGCTCCCAATGCTATGGGAAACAAGAGACCCGAGGGATTGAATGAAGGGTTTCTTAGAGTTTTGAGACAGGATAAAAGAAGAACAAAACTTGAAAAGACTGGTTAAAACTGTGCTGATTTCCAAGGAACCATGGCCCCCTCCATTATCTCAGTAAAGAGTGTTTGCAAGCAGTACACAATGAAATACATAATTCCATAGGAAAATTAAAAAAGATAAATAAAAGAATATAAACAACAATAGTCTGAATCAAAGCTGCTCATCAGATGTTAATCCTCATTAGTGGGTATTAATTTTAATTACTGTATTGCTGACTAATTAACAACTATAAAAGAGAAAACTTTCCCACATGTTCCACCATGCTCCATCTAGGGTCAACAGACTGTCACTGGGCATGTTTTAATTATTGCTTTGTCATTGTCATATCTTCAGTTCATTACTGCAGATCTGCTGCAGAAATCCTGTGATCAGTTGTAATGTGTTTTTTTTTCCATGAAAACAGGAGTAGCCAGTGCTTAGAAATGGAAGCCAGGATGCTAGAGAGTGATTGAAGAGAAAACAAAAGCTTTCTATTTTGGAGTAGAGTAGACCAGAGTGCAGAGGACTTCCAGGATAACTGTGCACCTTAGCAGGTTTTGAAGAGTAAAGAAAAATCCCTCTAAGAAGTTTTTGCTGTTTCTTTTCTTTGAGGAGGAAGAAAGGAAGGGAAGGAGGGAGGGAGGGAGGGAGGAAGGAAGGGAGGAAGGGAGGAAGGGAGGAAGGGAGGAAGGGAAGGAGGGAGGGAGGGAGGGAGGAAGGAAGGGAGGGAGGAAGGGAGGAAGGGAGGGAGGAAGGAAATGTGCTGGAAGATCAGAGAGAGCCCAAGGAAAGTCCCAGCATTATATTAAGTGAAGCTCTAAGCCTTGGATATAGATTTTTCTTCTATTTGATCATAAATATTTAGTGAAAAACAACACGTCTGAAGGCTCTACGCAGCAATGAAATCATCATTTTAGCTTGTTGACTCCAAAAATACCTCTAATTGGGACAGTTAAGCAAGGTCTTTGTTTAGAATTGTCCCACTTGTCCAAGCTGGAGTTTGACCCCTGAGGAAGTCCAGCCATGCTGCTTGTAACACGTTCTTACTTCAACTGATATTTCAGTGACTTGTTTTCTCCCTGCAGTTCAGACAGTATTTTTTTTAGCTTTGACAGAATGGCTAGACTAGGTAATCCACGCAAACAGCTGCTGCATGCAATGTGATCTTTTCCCCAAACCTTTTTAACAAAGACCACTGAACTGTTCCTTAGTTTTGGATATGTTGGAAATACCCAGAAGCTAAAATCTCTCAATATGAATGTAATTGACATATCAACTGTCTGACCATACTGCTTTTAGCTTGAGAAGTGTCCCAAGAAGATTAACAAGGGCTGCATGTTCACAAAACCACTCCCTAATCAAAAGCATTCATCAGGAAAATGCCTCTCCTTCAAACCACTTTCACAGAGGATTTGCTTCTTGAATATCAGTGTTCTTCTCTGTAGTGAGAAGAAAGATGCTACTGATTTTTGTAGTCTGAGCTTTGCAAACTTTAAAACTTCATCAAAGACAACATAATTGAGATTTTTCATTGTGATGAATTTTATAACTTGAAATTATTTTGTTCTTTGTCTGTCATAGGCATTTCTGTCTAATGGAACCCCTATATAAGCCAAATGAATATTAAAGTAAGTGTTGCAAATATTGAAGATATAAAATAATGCTAATGCATCCAGGGAGATTTGAAAAATGAACAGGAGAAAAGAAATAAAGGGTCAGACTTTAAAAAGGCCTGTGAATATAAGGGAAAACACATTCAGAGGAAGGGAGGAGTTTGGAAAACAGTCATTTTAAAGAAGCCAAGAGGTGAGAGTGGACAGAAAGTTAGGCATGCGTTAGGAACATAACATAGCATTCAAAAGGGCATCGCGGCTGTGAATTGCATAGGCAAGGGTAACATCCTTGGTGGGCAGGATGGCAAAAGTCCTTCTCTGAACGTTGTGGGTATTATTCCATCCACAAACCTCTACTACATTTTGGGAACTTATGTCCTGAAAAAAATCAGCGTATTGGAGAGTATTGAGGGAATAATAAAAAAGAGTAAGGGTGCAGAGAATTGATTTTAATAGGTAAGATTAAACACTAAATCTGTCAAATATGGTTAACTGGGAAAAAAAGACCACATGGATAAATATTTAAAAGGTATCTAATAGGAAAGGAATTATTTTAGGACAACCAAAATGCTAAGAAAAGGAAAGGAGGATGAATGTGAGAATGAGGTGTATCAGACTGTGAAATGGTCCCCTGTGGGATGAGAGAAAACCCATTCTCCTAGTGAGAATGACTTTAAACAAGATTGGATATTATCTTAGTGACCAAAGGGGCAGCTGGGAATATCAGGTTTTTTTGAGATTTTGTAGGCAAGGATCCAAATAAAATAATTTTACGAAGGCCTTATTTTCTGCTGAGCCACACACCCTTTCTTTTTCTTAATAAGAACTGCAGGCTAGTGGAGTCTTTTCAGTGTTCCATGTTTCAGTGTTGCTGGCCACACTGTGAGTTAATTGGGAAGGAGGTGTATGGCTGAACGCTTTGTCCCATAAATCTGAGGCTGCCCAGCATCCCTAAATAAAAGCAATGAGGACTGCTGTTGCATGGCAATGGCATTACTTTGCACTACGTATTTCCACATCCTGTGCTCTCTCAAGCAGTCTGCCTACTGCAAGTACAACCCCCCAAGGAAACTGGAAAGTGAGACCCACCTAGGTAACGCCAGTAAACTAAACCTTTAGGCATTTCTTTGCTTTGATGCAGAGAAATGCATGTGCTGTGCTGTTTGTACCCTCAGAACAAATGGCAGTCTTGGGAGCTAGCATGGATACTTAGTGTCAGTCTTTAAATACCATTACTTGGGAAATTCCTGCTGCTTAAGAAAAGACCAACAAAAACAAGAGTTTTCTTTCCCAGAAGTCTGAGACAGGTATAATGAGGATTAGCAGGCATAATTGATATCATTTCTGTATCCTAGAGGATCAAATGAGTCATCTTCCTAGTCACGTCCTCCCTGTTCTTAGTACTGACGAGTGAAAATGTTGCTGTGAAGTGTAAAGAGGCAATATAAACATACTGTGTGATACAAGCGACTGATTGCAAACAAATAACTTCATTAAGCCACGTCCATGATAATTCCTCACTTTTATACAGCGCTTTTCATCTGCAGATCTCAAAGTGCTGTGCAGATGGAAAAACTCATGAGGTAAAGTGACTTGTTTGAGGTCATTCAGGTAGACAATGGCAGCTCTGGGAATAAACCATGCCGCAGTGCCTCGCTTTGCATTATAAATGCCCCTCCTGTGCAGTCCTGGAAAGGATCACGGCAGCAAGCCTTTGGAGAGGGAGAATGTGTAGCTGGAGCTGAAATAAGCCTGAGTCTGATCATAAGACCACTGTGAATTAGAAAGGCCAAATTCCACCCTAATGTGCAATCTCTCTTAAAATCAACTGGAGCTTTATATTTAAGTATTTCCAAGGTTTTCCTTCCCATGGTGTCTGAGTACCAGCAAAATTACATCACACTAAAACAATCTATGAGGATGATTCCTTACTACTTTTCCCTATTAGCCCCAAGAGCCACTATATAATGTTTTATTTTTATCACTTTATATTTTTTTTTAATTGCACATAAACACCTGGCCTAATTCACTAATCATGGTGGAAAATGGAGGAAAGGACTATTGACTTCCTAAAACTGCAGAAGGGCAGCGATGCCTCAGGCCTAGTAAGTATAAAAAAACAGTAAGAAAAGATTTCACTCTTGACTATGCATATAATTTTAAAAGTGCAGAAAAAAAATTCTGCAGGCATCCGGCGTCCCCAGTTCATGGTAAGAGAAGCTAGGCGGACAATTTCCACAAACAGTTCGTATGATTAAAAAAATAAAGGGCAGAATATGAGAGGAATCAAAACACAATATATCATAAATTCCAAAGTTATAAATCCCATTATGCCTGAAATTTGGAAGGTAAAATACATCCTACAGATTCCTGGAAGGGAAGGAAAGGTGCTGGTCCTCAAGCCACAAGTCTAGAGTTCCTTGCTGGCTTGGCTGCAGGCTCCCTCTGTAATCTTGGGCATATTGCTTTACTGCCGTTTCCTCTCCCACATGGTGGGTGTGCCTACACTGCAGTCAAAGTGAGATATTAAAGCTTGTCAGCCCAACTGAACTGGCTTTAACCGAGTTAGCTTATGTACTGCTAGCAATGCAACCCTAGTGTGGAGTTGGGTACTGACTAAATTCTTAAGAGTGGATAATTAAATTTGGGAAGAACAGAATCTGAACACTATCAGAGGAATCCCATTCACCTAGATTTCACATTATTCTTTGTTTTCTGAAAGGATACTTTCAAAAAAAAAGAACAAAAACAAAACCAAAAAAATATATATTTTCTGATTAATAGTAGGGGCTGTGCCAGGAAAAAAAAAAAAAAAAAAAAAAAAAAAAAGATGATGGTTGAAGTTTTCAGAGTCATTCAAGGGATTTAGCCACATGCTTCACATTAATGTGAGAGCACTGCTCTGGGATACAGATCTTAAGAATGGGAGATCTGTTCCTGAACTCCATCCAAATCATCTTTTAACTAGGGTATGAAATGAGATGAGTTAGTCTTCCATAGGGGTAAGACCAGCTGAGAAAAAGTGTGTTTCAAAACTGCAAAGACATTTTAAAGGAAAGTTGCTTATTGTTATGTCAAAGTCTGGCCAACTGGTTAATATAGTTGTATTAGGCTGTAATTATATACATTTTAAGAAAACACTTATGACTTGCAGAGAAAAAATATTTACTTCTTTTTTTTTTTTCATGAAAGCATAGCAGCAATATAACTTAGAGCTGTAGATCAATGTCAAAAGCAATAACACAATCTGGTATGGCACTTCCCCCCCACCCAGCTAAATGGCTCTTAAAAACAGCATGATAGTTAAAATACAAATAATGGTTATTAGATGGAAATGATAGTTGCAAAGTACAAACACATGTAAGAGGGTTGCTTTAGAAAGTATAGTGAGAGACAGGGTAAGAGGAAAAACTATATTAATGTCAGAAAGATACAGTAAAATATTTAGTGCACACATGTTTGGGATAAGAATTGGGATGAGGAGCCAGATGCTCAGCTGGTGAATGTTGATGTAGCTCTGTTTAAATCAGTGGGACTATGCTGATTTACATCATCTACAGATTTTGCAGCTGGTTTTGATATGCATGCAAACTTTGAACGTTATCCAGACTTACCTGCCCTCTACTCTCTGGAAACAAGGCTGGAAGTCTGGTGGGATAAGTATTCTCAAGGAGATCTCTTGCGTTTCTGTGGGCTAGAAACATGGTGAAGACAAGTATTATTGTGGTTAGGACAGTATTTCTACATTTTCCTAGCCCTGTGGGAAATCAAAATGCACACTAAAAGCGAATAATTAACCTAACTTTGTAAGCCTTCAAGAAGCATTCATTCTTGTATGATTCAAGCCGTATTTTATATGAATCAGTGTTCCCCTCCCTACTTAAATGTAGACACGTTATTTTTGTGGTCTGGAAGCTGAGATCAGATTTCACCCATAATGATTTTAGCTGCCACACAGCTCATCAAAACTGCAATTATAAATACCAGTGTTTTTCTTTTTCTGGAATGTAGACTGCATCACACAAGATCCTGCCAAAAGATGCAAAATTAGCACTGCGAAGGATATACTTGTGCAACCTCCGGGGAAGGACAATTACGGAATGAGGAATAAGAGGAGAGAGGGAGTTGTCACTGCCCAAATGACCAAAAGTCTAAATCATCTTTATATCCATCTCTTGGACTGACAGCTTTTGATTCTGCAAAGCCTTTACTCAGAGAAACCATGCATCAACCTTAACGAAGTGCTACCAGTTTGCACATAGCAAGTTTTGAGTTGATTAACCGTTGGCCATTAATGTTCACTGGTGTAATGAGCGCAGTGGAAAAAATGCCAGATTTTGCCTCTCTCTTTTTCTTTCTTCCTTAAACAGCGTGTTACTAATGTGTCCCCACAGAGGTTCTGCACCAAAAGCATCAGGCTAGAGCTAGGACAGCTATCCAAATTCACTTGGAGGCTGTCTGTCAGCAAGAAGCAGTTGTAATGTTTCTCTCCTGTTTACGTTCTACCTGTGCTGGCTTGCATTAGAATTAAATCTCCATTGAATCTATGACAGGTGTAGCAAACATACTGTAAATAATACCAGACTCCTTAGCACTCTCACTACAGATGGAGGAGAGATAGGGGAAGCATGAGAGGATCAGACAGACATACCTGGAAGTGCAGTGCTATTGATCCTGCCTCCAGCTTAGGGCTGGTCTAGGGAAGGCTCAGTTCCTCATTCCATTCCGTGTGGAAATCAAATATACATTTCCCATCTGTTCTTTTTGAAGCAGTAGCTTTACTTTGACAGTGCTTTGAACCATCTCCCAATCTGCATGAAAAATTCCACAGTGTGCTCTGTTTAATCATGCTCGGAGATTTTTGGGAAATAGCTCTGATTAGTTCCAATATCATTAGGAATGGTAGAGCTAAGCTTTTACATGTAGAATATATAACTTTTCCAGATGCACAGACTTTTATAAAGTGACCAAGTACAGCATCAGCAGGGAAGGCAAGAGAATGGGGAAGAATGTTTATAAAGATTTTTAACCTCTAGAAAAATAAAGATGTCTGTGAGTCCTCAACTCAGCTGCTCAGTTTCCAGCCCAGATGGGAGACAGACTTACAGGGGACAGTTCCGGAAAGTTTTAGCACTGACTGAAGGGCTATGAGGACTTTGATTTACTCACACTGTAGCTAATGGAAATTAGAGGCATGGGACACTGTTGCATTTTAGGAAGAACAAGTCTGAATTACAATTTGTCTGAAGACTTCAGATTCTCACTGAAAGTATTTGTGTAATGTCTGGCTAGCCAAGTAGTTTCAGATGTTAATTGAATTCAGCAGCCATATTAATGCAATCAGAAGGTAACCTCAGAAGGTCAAAAATAATAGGAGGTAAAATAAAATACATTGTATAATCTCAATAAACCAGAGGACTCAAGTTATTGAATATGAAATAACACTATGTTTATCACTACGATTTTATTCTGTGCTTCTTCATGATGACTGTACCAGCCAGACTGTGGAAATCCAACCAGCAATTCCATTATCTGGATTTTGTCTACACCGCAGAGGGTTTTGTTTGGTTTTTTTTGTTTTAAATAATTGGATGTTATTAAGTTGGTTGTAAAAAAAAATGGCAATTTGTCTATTAAAAGTCACTGAACATTTTTTCCCTCCAAATCAAAGTAATTATAGGAAAATGTGAATATTTTGTGTGTCTGCTTGCTTTCCTTTCATAACCGATTGTTTAAAACATAGAAGCTCTATGTGGTAATTCTGGAAGACATTTGATATGCTGCTGCATATCTGTGACATAACCTGTGACTGAGAAAACACATTAAGTGTGGCCTACACAGATTAAAATGGGTTGACTGATAAGCATTAATCTACAACTGTAATCAGAAAACCACTGTTCCTTCTGAAGTTGTTCTACAGTCTGTTCTTTATTCCTCTCTCATTAGAATCTTCTATCATTAACCTGAAGTGAAACATAAAATTTCTGCTGTTAAATATTTATAGCCCAAGCAAATACTGGAGCAGTGATAAATGAAAAAAAAAAAAAAAAAAAAAAAAAGGAGCTGACCTTTGCTTTACACATTTTTTCTTTAAACATCTGCAATATGTTGTAGCTGAGCTGCTTTGCAATTGCTACACACGTACAGGATGGAACTGAG